>NC_040079.1:66736432-66918932 GCF_003369695.1 Bos indicus x Bos taurus | reverse complement strand
AAAGAGATAAATGACAAGGGTGACAACATGAGAAGAGGAAAGGGATAAGTTGCTAAGTCTAAGAGATGTCAGGGTGATAGACCAAGTAATGGTGAAACTTAGCCAATACTACCAGTGTATTCCATGCGGACTTGTGCCATTAACTAGGAAGGACCGCATAGCTGGAGTACAGTAAGAACCTGACAACCAAGACTGCCTTCCTTGGCAAGGTAACACCCAGGAGCTTGGACTGACGAAGGAAGGGAGCGAAGGAGGAGGACAGAAGCAACTAGGGAGGGAAGGAGGAAAAAAATTTTGATAGAAATTTGCAGAGGGAAGGTGAGCAATAGGAAGGGAAACCAGAGGAAGGTAGGCCCTTTGGATCTGCAGCCTCTTTTCTGATCTCATACCCCAGCTTGATGTCTTATTTAAGAAAGCAGACTAGTGGTTGTGGCAAAACAAAGCCTAATTTTAACTCATCCATTGTTCCAGAAATGTTGTTTCTCTTGCACTGATATATTAACTTTCTTTGCCTGGTTAAGCTTATATACCAGAGTCAAACAAAACGAACCAAAACAAGGTAAAAACAAGTTTCTCCTTGTCACTCTATCTTCACATATAATTTCTTCTGGCTGCCTCCTCCTCAGTAATTTTCTCATTTGTGGAAAGATTCTGGAGGCTGCTTACCTTATGGGGTTGACTGGCCTAATTCAGATTTCTGTATATAACTTGGCCTCTATGCAGAGGAAATAAAATAATTATTAGGTCTTCCTAACAATAACTAAAGGAGAAGGCAATGGCACCCCACTCCAGTACTCTTGCCTGGAAAATCCCATGGATGGAGGAGCCTGGTGGGCTACAGTCCGTGGGGTTGCTAAGAGTTGGACACGGCTGAGCGACTTCACTTTCACTTTTCACTTTCACGCATTGGAGAAGGAAATGGCAACCCACTCCAGTGTTCTTGCCTGGAGAATCCCAGGGACGGGGGAGCCTGGTGGGCTGCCGTCTATGGGGTCGCACAGAGTCGGACACTACTGAAGCGACTTAGCAGTAGCAGCAGCAACAATAACTAAAGGCCTTAAAGATTATAAAACCACAGTTACATACAATTAAAAGACAAAGAAATGTCCAGCTGAAAAAATATGTGTAATTGAGATTTTCCTAGCATTACTAGAGAGTAAAGTTTATTTAAAGATATGTTATGCAAATTACAACTACAGTCTTTGCTCTAAAATTTAAATGTGGTGGTTTAGTCGCTAAGTCATGTCCGACTCTTGTGACCCCATGGACTGTAGCCTGTCTGGCTCCTCTGTCCTTGGGATTCTCCAGGTAAGAATAATATATTAAAATATGAACACTTTTGACCTCAACATATTTTACATTTCTATCTTAAGTAATATAAATCTACTGTTAAATTTAACAAACATATCAAAACCTTGGTAAAATAATCCTTCATCCTTTCTATGGTAGCTTCCCTGGTAGCTCAGATGATAAAGAATCTGCAGTGTGGGTGACCTGAGTTCGATCCCTGGGTCAGGAAGCTCCTCTGGAGAAGGAAATGGCTACGCACTCCAGCATTCTTGCTTGGAGAATTCCATGGACAGAGAAGTCTGGAGGGTTACAGTCTATGGGGTCACAAAGAATTGGACACAACTGAGCAACTAACACTTTCAATTTGATTACTTTCAATGCATTCTTTCTATACTTCCTTTGTGTTCATAATTATCTGTGGATCAATCAGTTGATTCATCCATCTAACCATCCATTCATATATTTATCCATCTGTATATCTGTCATCTAATAATATACTCAATTACTTGATTCAGAATTTAGCAGCAGTCCTTAATATTAAAACTGCTCACTGAGGTTTTATTTTTCTTAAGCATATTACTCACTTAATTCAAGATTAATAAAAAATGACTGTTACAAGTTGCCTTATTTTGTTTACAATATACTAGGATATAAGTTGAAGAAGGCAATGGCACCCCACTCCAGTACTCTTGCCTGGAAAATCCCATGGATAGAGGAGCCTGGAAGGCTGCAGTCCATAGGGTTGCTAAGAGTCAGACATGACTGAGCGACTTCACTTTCACTTTTTCATACATTGGAGAAGGAAATGGCAACCCACTCCAGTGTTCTTGCCTGGAGAATCCCACGGACGGGGGAGCCTGGTGGACTGCCATCTATGGGGTCGCACAGAGTCGGACATGACTGAAGTGACTTAGCAGTAGCAGCAGGATATAAGTACATATATATATAAATTATTTTCTCTAAGTATACATTACGATTGATTATTTGAAAAAATTAGTATTTCAATTTAGATCCCATTTATGATTCAGAATTCTGTGATCACAAAATACCAATGATTTTGTTTAGTTTTAAACCTTTGAAATATATTCCTAACTCTCATGTATGTTTTTAGATGGAATTTTGTGCAGTTATAACAAAATTGAAAATCAAAAACAAATATACTACTATGATATTATTGAGACTTAAAGTTGAACTCTGAACTTCAGTAGCCAAAAGAAATGCTCACTGAAAAAGTTTTTATAAGTTTTGTGTGAGCATATACAACCAACTCCAGTAGAAGCAATAAATAAGGATACAGAATTTGTTAAAATAAGCAAAACATGTGTTTAGTATCATGAGAGTGAAAACATAGGTTTTTAATAAAATGAATTAGCTAATCATCCAGTGATGACTTTTAGAATGACACTTCCATCTGGAAATCTAAGGCTACTTGACAAGTTCTGTTATCAACAAAAATAGGATCATTCTCTCTTTACTTTAAACTTAGTAATATTATTTCTGAAATGATTAGATGTGATTTATAATATATGCAATGTTCAATATATAGTTACATTTTATGGTAAAAAGTAATTATGTCACCTTGTATATCAATGATGCCATAAAATGTTGGCAATAAATTATGTTTAAAAATAGATATAGTGGAATGTCTGTCTAACACTGATTTTGAGGATTCATCTAACACCTGTTTTGTAGTTCTCAGTGCTACTATGAATCTGGCTACATAAATATGATGTCTTGAAGATATGACCTGATTTGTGACATACCTTTATTTAATATGACTGAAGGATTGTAAGTTTTGATGTACATGCATAAACATGTGTGTATATGTCTCTATATAGAGAGTTTGATAGAAAAAGAGAAAGAACAGGAAAGAGACTAAAAGACAGAGATATCCAGTGTGGGGTGTGTGTGTATGCATGTACGTACATAGTAGGATTTGGATATAGCTGTATCATTGCATGTCTTCTCATATATTTTCATTTAAATTGCTCAGTTAAAAGCAGATTTTGTGGTTTTATAGGATTATTTTAGCTATGTCTTTAATCACCATTCACCCCACCAAAATATCACTGAGTTTCAAAATTCTAATTTGAAAGAAATCCTTCTGGAGATTTTTCAGTTAGGTTAATAGGAAAGCAGAGGACAAGAAGTATGTTTAGTAGTCATTGATATCTTAGCATGAATTAGTTAACTTCACAGGTAGCATTGGTGTAGAAAAGATAGATGCTAATGTGTGTTCTTGCACCACTTGTAATGAGTTAACATTTATTAACTATGCGTAAACTTCCAGGCATTGTGCTAGATGTCCAGAATTCACCTGATACAATTTTCACCTTACCGTTAAAACGAAATAGGATTCTGAGTGCAGGTAGGAGCGATGGTCCTCTGGTACTGGAGGGAGTCACCATGGTCTGTGGATCGAACAATACAGACCTGAATTCAAACCTGCTTCTTGTACTGATTGTCCCTGTGACTGTGGGGATACACGCATTGCCTTGGAACTTTGGCTTCCACCAAAAGGGAATGGAAATATCTGCCACAAAGGGTATCTGAGAGGATATGTTTATTAAAGATGTAGCAGGTACTTAATCATGATAGGTATTATGTGGAAGACAGAGAAGGTAAGAGTAGTTGCTGAGGTGTATGTTTATGCATGATATATGTAATTAAAATGTTCACAACCAAATAGGACACATAAGAGGAAAACAGGATTACTTTATATCTTGTAATGACCAGTGAGTATGGTATTAAAGCAAGAAGAAAAATACCATCTGAATTATATTTATTACAACTAAGTTTATCCTTCTAACAATCCAATGTAAGATTATTTAATTTCTTGTCGGTGGAATCTTACCTTCCTTTCATTGTTACCTGCATTCATCTATCTTTTAATAGAGTCACTCGCCAACAGTGATACAGAACAACACAAATTAACGTGCAACAGGCTGTTTTTTCTTATCCATAAACATGATTGTTACTAGTCATGGGCAGTTAAGTTCAGTTCAGTTGCCCAGTAGGGTCCAACTCTTTGCAACCACATGGAACGCAGCTCACCAGGCCTCCCTGTCCATTACCAAATCCCGGAGTTGACTCAAACTCATGTCCATTGAGTCAGTGATGCCATCCAACCATCTCATCCTCTGTTGTCTCCTTCTTCTCCCAACTTCAATCTTTCCCAGTATCAGGGTATTTTTCAAATGAGTCAGTTCTTAGCATCAGGTGACCAAATTATTGGAGTTTCAGCTTCAGCATCAGTCTTCCCAATGAATATTCAGGACTTGTTTCCTTTAGGACTGACTGGTTAGATCTCCCTGCTGTCCGAGGTACTCTCAAGAGTCTTCTCCAACACCACAGTTCAAAAGCATCAGTTCTTCAGTGCTCAGCTTTCTTTATAGTCCATCTCTCACATTAATACATGACTACTAGAAAAACCATAGCTTTGACTAGATGAACCTTTGTTGGCAAAAAATATCTTTGCTTTTTAATGTGCTGTCTAGGTTGTTCATACCTTTTCTTCCAAGGAGCAAGCATCTTTTAATTTCATGGCTGCAGTCACCATCTGCAATGATTTTGGAGCCCCCCAAAATAAAGTCTCTCACTGTTTCCATTGCTTCCCCATCTATTTGCCATGAAGTGATGGGGCCAGATGCCATGATCTTCATTTTCTGAATGTTGAGTTTTAAGCCAACTTTTTCACTTTCCTCTTTCACTTTCTTCAAGAGGCTCTTTTGTTCCTCACTTTCTGCCATAAGGGTGGTGTCATCTGCATATCTGAGGTTACTGATATTTCTCCCAGCAATCTTGATTCCAGCTTGTGCTTCTCCCAGCCCAGTGTTTCTCATGATGTACTCTGTATAGAAGTTAAATAAGCAGGGTGACAATATACAGTCTGGATCTACTCCTTTCCCAATTGGGGACCAGTCTGTTGTTCCATGTCCAGTTCTAACTGTTGCTTCTTGACCTGCATACAGATTTCTCAGGAGGCAAGTAGGTGCTCTGGCATTCCCATCTCTTGAAGAATTTTCAAGTTTGTTGTGATAAACACAGTCAGAGGCTTTGACATAGTCAATAAAGTAGAAGTGGATAATTTTTTGGAACTCTTTTGCTTTTTTGATTATCCAACGGATGTTAGCAATTTGATCTCTGCTTCCTCTGCCTTTACTAAATCCAGCATGAACATCTGGAATTGCACAGTATACATACTGTTGAAGTCTGGCTTGGAGAATTTTGAGCATTACTTTACTAGTGTGTGAGATGAGGGCAATTATGCAGTAGTTTGAACATTCTTTGGCACTGGAATGAAAACTGACCTTTTCCAGTCCTGTGGCCACTGCTGAGTTTTCTACATTTGCTGGCATATTGAGTGAAGCTCTTTCACAGCATCCTCTTAGGATTTGAAATAGTTCAACTGGAATTCCATCAGCTCCACCAGCTTTGTTCATAGTAATGCATCCTAAGGCCCACTTGACTTCACATTCCAGGATATCT
This sequence comes from Bos indicus x Bos taurus, assembly GCF_003369695.1. Classification (NCBI taxonomy): domain Eukaryota; kingdom Metazoa; phylum Chordata; class Mammalia; order Artiodactyla; family Bovidae; genus Bos; species Bos indicus x Bos taurus. Next base: position 66,913,154 of record NC_040079.1, on the reverse strand, counting down.
AGCTCTAGGTGAGTGATCACACCATCATGATTATATTGGTCATGAAGATCTTTTTTGTATAGTTCTTCTTTGTATTCTTGCCACCTCTTCTTAATATCTTCTGCTTCTGTTAGGTCCATGACATTTCTGTCCTTTACTGTGTCCATCTTTGCATGAACTATTTCCTTGGTATCTCTAATTTTCTTGAAGAGGTCTCTAGTCTTACCCATTTTATTGTGTCCTTTACTGTGTCCATCTTTGCATGAAATATTTCCTTGGTATCTCTAATTTTCTTGAAGAGGTCTCTAGTCTTACCCATTTTATTGTTTTACTCTATTTGCACTGATCACTGAAGAAGGCTTTCTTATCTCTCCTTGCTATTCTTTGGAACTCTGCATTCAAATGGGTATATCTTTCCTTTTCTCCTTTGCCTTTAGCTTCTCTTCTTTTCACAGCTATTGGCAAGGCCTCCTCAGAAAACCATTTTGCCTGTTTTTCATTTCTTTTTCTTGGGGATGGTCTTGCTCCCTTTTTCTTGTACAATGTCATGAACCTCCATCCATAGTTCTTAGGCACCCTATCATATCTTGTCCCTTGAATCTATTTGTCACTTCCACTGTATAGTCATAAGGGATTTGATTTAGGTCACACCTAAATGGTCTAGTGGTTTTCCCCACTTTCTTCAATTTAAGTCTGAATTTGGCAATAAGGAGTTCATGGTCTGAGCCACAGTCAGCTCCCAGTCTTGTTTTTGATGACTGTATAGAGCTTCTCTATCTTGTTTTGCAAAGAATATAATCAATCTGATTTCAGTATTGACCATTGGTGATGTCCATGTGTAGAGTCTTCTCTTGTGTTGTTGGAAGAGGATGTTTGCTATGACCAGTATGTTTTCTTGGCAAAACTCTATTAGCTTTGCCCTGCTTCATCCTGTACTCCAATGCCAAATTTGCCTGTTACTCCAGGTATTTATTGACTTCCTACTTTTGCATTCCTGTCCCCTATAATGAAAGGAACATCTTTTTTGTGTATTAGTTCTAGTAGGTCTTGTAGGTCTTCATAGAACCGGTCAACTTCAGTTTCTTCAGCATTATTGGTTGGGGCATAGACTTGGATTACTGTGATATTGAATGGTTTGCCTTGGAAAGGAAGAGAGATCATTCTCTTGTTTTTGAGACTGCATCCAAGTACTGTGTTTTGGACTCTTGTTGACTATGATGGTTACTCCATTTTTTCTAAGGGATTCTTACCCACAATAGTAGATATAATGGTCATCTGAGTTAAATTCACCCATGCCAGTCTATTTTAGTTCTCTGATTCCTAAAATGTTGACCTTCACTCTTGCCATCTCTTTTTTGACCACTCCAATTTGTCTTGATTCATGGACCTAACTCTTGGAGAAGGAAATGACAACCCATTCCAGTATTCTTGCCTGGAGAATCTCATGGACAAAGGAACCTAGTGGGCTACAGTCTATGGGGTTGCAAAGAGTTGAGAATAACTGAGTGACTAAAGAACATGGACCTAACATTCCAGATTCGTATGCAATATTGCTCTTTATAGCATCATTCTGTACTTCCATCACCAGTCACATCCCCATCAGGGTGTCGTTTTTGCTTTGGCTCCGTGGCTTCATTCCTTCTGGAGTTAGTTCTCTACTGATCTCCAGTAGCATATTGGGCACCTACTGACCTGTGGAGCTCATCTTTCGGTGTCCTATCTTTTTGCCTTTTCATACTGTTCATGGGTTTCTCAAGGCAAGAATACTTAAGTAGTTTGCAATTCATTCTTCAGTGGACCACGTTTTATCAGAACTCTCTACCATGACCCATCCATCTTAGGTGGCCCTACATGGCATGGCTCATAGTTTCATTGAGTTAGACAAGGCTATGGTCCATGTAATAGTTGTGGGCACACATCTTTTTTGTGAAATGAAAAATTTTTTAAAGTACTTTTAAAAAAGAAAGTTTATTTTTTAATAAAAAATAATTAAATTTTCTCAAAAAATATTTTCAAAAGCCACAAAATTTTTTGAAAGGATGAACACACTATTAGCATTGAAATATATGGCTTAGAAAGCAAAAATATTTTTAATTTAAAATTAAGCTTTATTTTTCTCAGTGTCTGCAGTGACTATCTGGCTAAAAAGCAAGCAAGATGAATACTCTACATGACATAGAGTAATTTGTTCCTGTAATTTGATCAAAGTAATTAGTGTAGGCCACATACAATGCAGGTGTTTTTGTAACTCATAACTGTGATAATAAATTTTATCACAAAATGTGAATGTGTTGGGCAGATTGTCCACTGAGTGCCATATGATACAATGCTTAGTAACAACTCCTTTGAGAGGAATATTTCACAAATATAATTTTCCTATCCTAAATACAGCCACTCTGTATGAACTTTCAGAGTTCTGAAGCAAAAGTTTGCAGTTTTGAGAACAGTGCTGTATATCAAAATATGAATTTCTAATTATACCAAGCTCTTAGAAAATTTAGAAACATATCTTTAAAAAAAGTTTATTGGAGTATAGTTGATTTACACTGTTGTTTTAGCTTCAGGAGTCAGCAAAGTGATTCAGTTATATAAATATATATTCATTATTTTTCCAATCATTTTTCCTATAGATTATTAGAATATTGAGTAGAGTTTCCCATACTATACAGTAGGTCCTTGGTTATCTATTTTATACGTAGTAGTGTGTGTATGTTAATCTCAAGTTCCTAATTTATCCCTACCCTGTTTCTACTTTGGTAACCATAAATTTGTTTTCAAAATCTGTGAGTCTGTTTATGTTTTTCAAATAAGTCATTTGTAACATTTTACAGCGTGCCTTTTAGACTGCAGTGGACTTGTATTTAAATACAATTTTAAAACTTTTGTGTTAAATTTGATGCATTATCAAGCACCAGCACAGTGCGTTACACAGAGTAGGCTCAGTAAATCTTAAAGTATAATCCAGTCATTTTTCTACACTGCTTATGATGCTATTTTTCAAACTTGTTAAGTAGGTTTTAATTTGTCTATTTTGTTAAATTATTTCAATCCATAAAATGAGTTGGACTTTTCTACATATTTATTGGACTTGGTTTTTGCTTCCTTTGTCACTTGCTACAAATAGGAATTCTCCTAAAGAGACCTTGTCATGAAAAGGGAAGGAAAATCTGACATGGCACACCTAAAGTAGGGGTGCTACTGCTGCTGCTGCTCAGTCGCTTCAGTCGTGTCCGACTCTGTGCGACCCCAGAGACGGCAGCCCACCAGGCTCCCCCGTCCCTGGGATTCTCCAGGCAAGAACACTGGAGTGGGTTGCCATTTCCTTCTCCAATGCATGAAAGGGAAAAGTGAAAGTGAAGTCGCTCAGTCGTGTCTGACTCTTAGCGACTCCATGGACTGTAGCCTACCAGGCTCCTCCGTCCATGGGATTTTCTAGGCAAGAGTACTGGAGTGGGTTGGGAAAGTAAGGGTAGATGCCACTGAATGATTCCCAGATAAAATACACGTTTTAGGATGATGCTATGTATTTTTATTTTTAAATATTTAATTTAATCCTTGATTCTGAGAGCATTAGAAATTTGAATTGCTAATAAATTTATTTATACAATCATTTATAGACATGTATATAATATGGAATATGAAATTTACATTACCATGAACTTTAAATCCAAAAGTTTATGTCTTATAAAATTATTAGACTTTTGGAGACAAATTAGAAGTTCTAATTTTCTGGATAATAACTGACTGATTCTTAGGAAGGAAATAAAGCAGTATCTATTTGTGGCCCATTTAATGAAGAATGATACCCTCATTCAAGTTGTTTTTTTTTTTTCCCCTCTCCATTAGAACAAAAAGCATTCCTATCAGATTCTGGAGGGCAAATTTTAGTTGTTTCTAGCATATTCCACATATTATAATGCTTATAGCATTAACTTTGGTTTGAGATCTGGATCTACCACGTTAGTAGCTATGTGCTGTAAAATAGGGATTATAATATCTAACTCACAGTTTTGTGGCTAACGATTGAATACAATAATGCATGAAAAGTACTTATTAACTTCTTGCCTGGCACATGGAACTGGCCGCGCAGGCGAGCTGGGAGGCCTGGGGCGAGGAGGAGACTGTCAGGCCCCAGGCCCCTGTGCAACCGCTAGTGCTGCGCAGCCTCGTGCCTCGCAGGAAATGGTTGGTACTGGTTCAGTGACTTGGTTTTTCCCTCGCCTGGAGAGGCCTTCATGGGGGAGGGGAGGGGATCGATCGCACAAGGTCAGCACGGCTGATCGCCGTGCGGTCGGCATCTCTGGGGCCGCAGAGTCTTGGGTTCAGTTGGGGCCCAGGCACCATCTGCAGTGATTTTGGAGCCCTCAAAAATAAAGTCTGACACTGTTTCCACTGTTTCCCCATCTATTTCCCATGAAGTGATGGGACCAGAAGCCATGATCTTCGTTTTCTGAATGTACTTAAAGCAGACTAATAAGTCCAGTATTCAGATATTTTCAAGGAAAAAAATGATATTTTCCTCAAATATGTTAAGTAGACTCTGTTCTTGAGCTGGCCGCATTTGAAGAGAGTTTTATTTCTGTATTTCGTATTTTTGCATCAAATCTTCTCAGATTTGTTCTTCGGAGTCATTGAGAGACATTAATCTTAAAAGTTACTATTTATGTGCCAGGCAAGAAGTTAATAAGTTATTTATTCTTTCAAATAATAAAAATTACACACCGGAAAATTTGAGGTCAGAAAAACCAAACCAAACCAACAAACAACACCTTGCTCAAGTCAAATTATAAATGTCACGAATTTTTAAAAAATGCTTAAAATAAATTTATCTTCTGCTTTAACTTTGAGAACACACAAAAATAAGTCAAATATAGAACTTGCCAGACATTTACCAAAGAATTCTCTGTATGTTATGGTAAATATGTTTGAAATAATACAAACTAAAGTAAAAAATGCTTGAGAGATCACCAGGTTAACAATATAAATGAATTTAAAAGAATTCAGATTATTATAATTTATTGGAAAACCTGTTAAAAAGTTGTATAAGAGTAAGTGTACTTTCAATTGTTTTGACTCATTCAGAAAACAAATGTATCTAAGTGATTGCAAAATTTATCTTATATGTTCATTCTTTTTTAAAAAATGACTGAAGACTTACTATAAAAACATATACCCTGCACATAAAAATGTACAAAGCCATGAACATTTAAATTAATACTAATGAGGTAAACTATCTGCCTTTTTCAGTTCACAACAGCTGCACATGTTTTAAATGCCTCAATTAAAGTTTATTCAGACTAGATAATTGATCCAGTGTGAATAGTGATGTCAGAATTAGATATTTTATAAAATAGGGTTTAAAATGAAAAGAGGCATTGGAAAACTTAGGATTTATTCTCAAAATATTTTCCTGAGAAACAGAAAGAACTGTGCAAAAACATCTAAATACCTAGGAAATATAACTCACCATATTCTAAATAATATTTTCTCTCAATTATGAAATATAATATGTCTACATATTTATGTTCTTTCCTTTCCATTTTTAGGTTTTAAGGATGATTTATTTACTCTTATTTTCCCTCTGTTAGCATATTTAACTTTTTATAGGTTCTCTCTTTATGTGGTTTTCAAACCAAAAGTTGTACTTTTGCTAAAAACAGATATATTCAGTCTCTTGGAACCAGAAACCTGAACCAAACTATGGATCCATTGAATGCTGGAACCACAAAGCAAATGTAGACAGCACAGAGACGATATGTTTGGGTGTATAAAACATATTATATACATATATAAATATGTCAGCAGTGAAGTAATTGTAAAAGTTATGGTTTGGTTCACTCAAATTATATCTTCTATTAAAAAGTCTGAGATTTTTCTCCTATATTGTAAACATATAGTATATTTACAGAATATAATAGAAATATGTGTGTGAATTTTGTTTTCATAATACCTGAAATGTAGCAAAAAAAGCTAAGAAGTAGTTTTCAAATATGGAAAAATGCATGTCATTTCTATACAATTATTAAATCTTAATCTAAGTGCAAATGATGGAAAAGATAGATCTGTGTATGGGTGTGCATGATTGGTATGAAGTTAATTCCTTATGAATTGAATGTTTCTTCTGTGAAAGCCTAGATATTTTGCTACTCTTAAAGGGGAAGTAAAAAGAATTCACAACAGTCTCTTTTATTTAAGAACTCAGCAATCTACTTTACTTAGCTGCCAAAAGCTGAATGCCTGTTTGGTTTTCCTGGATTGGATCCTACTATTCTTTCCTCACGCTCTTTCATTTTGATCCGCTCAGGCTTACTGGGGGTTAGACAGTACTTTCTTGGATGTGCCCCTCGCTGCCACCACGCAGCCCAGCCACTGCCAGTTGTCCGCCTCCATGTCATTGAGTAGGACTTGTGAGCCATGTCTCTCTCCACGCCCCTTGCTTTCTCCCTGGCTGTACATCAGGTTTCTGAACTTGCTGGCGCAGGGGTTACTAATTCACAGAACTGAGTAAAATTCCTTTGTCAACCTCAGATGCCTTAGCAACTACAGAGAGGAGTCTACAATATTTTTCAAATTGCCTCTACAAAGAGAAAAAGAATTAAATGGGAAAAGAAAATAAGAATATCTCCTGAAAAGAAAAATAAAACTACACAAATCAAAGAGGATGTGCATAGACACTCATAACATTGTGTTAAATTTTACTTTTGTAACAGTGATTTTCAAAGCATTGTTAAACATGAACTAATATCACTTAGGAAATTTTTGCATGCTTTATAATTACTAACTAAACAGTACTAAGATACAATGTATTTTTCTCTCATAAGTTCTAATTTCCAAAGAAAACTGTAAGGCAGATATGTCACCCTTTCTAAATTATATTTTTAAGATTCTAATATATGAGATAGTTACATTAAAAACACTTTTTATCTAGTTCTCAGAGCACTTCAGGATCAAGTGTTCACAAGGTTAACTTAATTATCATAGCCTAAGTTAAAGAGAAAAAGATAGTTTTTTGGTTATTTTTAGATGTAAAGTACAAAAAGCTTGTATTTCAGATCACTCATTTCTAGAGGATTGTTATCACACCATCTTTGTCATTGTACTTTGCAGCAAATGTAGTCTGCATTTAATGTACATCAAAATTAATTTTATTGTCTATGTATTCAGAACATTTATTGCCACACAAAATTTAATCTTGATGGAAGGCGTGAAAGGTATACTTAATTTTATATATATATATATATATATATACATATATATATACACACCTATATGCACACACATGTAGTTCATTATTCTTGACTGTGAGGGCTTATGACTATTGACGTTGTCAGTTTTTATCTCATTACTCATCACTGCTTACTGTGGGTGCTAATAGTATATTTCCATGGAGTTTGTGTGTGCTGTAATGTAAATTCTGACATTGCTCGTGTCAGTCACTAATCTACCTCCTTCAGTTCATGTCAAGATGATACATGACAATGCTCAACAACTGTCATCTCAGCTTTAAATAGACCTACATTTTCTCAACTTTACAATTAATTTTTTTGTTTAGAATCTGGTGACATTTTTAACAATGTGAACAAATAATTCACTCTAGTATATTCAAAGCAAGTGCTGATTTTAAAATGTTCTCTTTGAAAATTAAGCAAAAAGATTAATAGTTCTAATTGAATTATAAAACAATTTATTATAGAAAGAAAATTGATCAAAACTTGCATTTTGAAAAAATTTGAGTTGGACTTTTATAGACTTTAAAATTTTACTTTAAGTGCATTTTTAAAGCATAATTTTACAATGTTTAACAATATGTAAGTTAATTAGAGAGGCTCTATTTCAACTTGAACCTTCCCCAAGTTATATAGCTGAGTATTTGGACATATCTTACTTTTTCCAGTACATGTATCCGTTTAATAGTTTTCCTTCTATTTCCTTTTCTTTGCAATCTCTTCCTATATCCATTGTTAATTTTTTTTAATCTTTCATTCTTTTTTCTGTATCTTTCCTTATACTTCTTCTTAGACTCTCTTTTTCTTCAATCTCCTGAGTTACCTCTTTAATTGGCCTTAAAGTTAAAATATTTCAAATTGATCTAGTTAAGTCATTTGCCTCTTTTTCTCCTTCAGCCTACAGAAGTTTTGAAATGCATGTCAGGACTTTTTCCCTTTCATTTTTCCTGATACAGTTATTTCTGTGTCCTTCTAAATTTCCTGTTTCTAATCTATACTTCTTAGTTCCTTTTATTTCTGTTGTCCCACGCTTATTTTAATTTTCTCCTGTATTTCCCCAAACATTCTCAAAGATTAATGGAATTCCTGTTTATATATATGTGTGTGTGTGTGTGTGTGTGTGTGTGTGTGTGTGTGTGTGTATCTCCTGAACACTTGTGATGGAAATTCCCTGAAATTAAAACAAAAACTTAAAAAAAATGAATGACAAAATAACTGAATTGTTTTGATAGCCATGCTTATTATAGTAACTTTCATGATTTAAAAGAAACAAAATATTTTTAATGTGCTGAAGTATTCTGAAAACGGTTGCTAAAGTCAGTTAAGTTATTCACAGAGAGTTTTTATTTATGTAAAATCCCACGGACGGAGGAGCCTGGTAGGCTGCAGGTCTGACACGACTGAGCGACTTCACTTTCACTTTTCACTTTCATGCACTGGAGAAGGAAATGGCAACCCACTCCAGTGTTCTTGCCTGGAGAATCCCAGGGACGGGGGAGCCTGGTGGGCTGCCATCTATGGGGTCACACAGAGTCGGACACGACTGAAGCGACTTAGCAGCAGCAGCAGCAATACCAGCTAGACTATGTATAAAAGGACCTGCTTGAAGATGTTGCCAGGACAACATGAGATCAATTTCTAAGCCAGTCTAGAAGAGTGGAAGAGTACTCAAATCTTTACAGCTCTAAAGGTGAACTATGAAGATGCTCTCCTACAATGAGCAAACTGATAATATACTCAATTTCCACATTTGAGTTTTATACAGCTCTAATATACAAATACCTCCTTCACTTTTTGTCTCCCAGCATTCCCCTCAATACCACCACCAGACACATCTTTCTGATGTGTAACTTGAGTTACACCACTTACATGCTTCTAAAACCTCCAACGTTTCCATCCATGCCTGTCAATAAAGTTCATTTTTAAAAGATGTTCTGTAATCTGGCTCTAATCTACCTTTCTATCCAATCTGTCTTTGTGACCCTATACACCAGTGAAGTGGGGAATATATTCTTATATCCCCAGCAAAATTAGACTTTCAACTCTGCCATTGTTTGCATTATCTCCACCAAGTGCTCTCCTCTCAACTTGGATATATCTGAACTCTACTTGTTCATTAAGAATCAGCTTTTTGAAAACTTCCTGTATTCCAACTAACTGAAATAGTGTTTTCTGCCTCTGAACTTTCATGATACATTTATTGTACTGTGTTCTGGGTGCGTGTGTACTTTTAATTTCCACTATCAGACTCTAGGTGACAGTGTTAGTTGCTTAAGTGAAAAGAGACTCCTGCCTGATTCATCTGAGTATCTACCACTATGTTTCCCATGTACTTTATATTAGGTAAGATTCATGTGTAGTTGATAAATGATTGAATAAATATGTCTCTAAAATTATTATAATAATATATAAGGAATTATATGAGATAATGTAAAGTATTTTATGCCCAAAGTACCTTGAACCCTTTCTTTATGAATGTGTCTCAAAGAATAGTGGCAGGCCTACATTGGTAGGGGACATCTCATAACCTGATTAGCACTGCTCTCTGGCAGGAGAATAAACTGTTGAGAAAAAAAAAAAAAAACTGTATAAAAACATCTTTCTATGGAAATGAATCACTTGATTATTGACTTTTATGACGTCCCCCCTATTCCCAGTACTTGTATACTTCTTTCTTGGAGTCAGCTTATGTCGTATCTTGGCAATGGACTAGATTCTTCTTCCCCTGTCCCTGCTCGTTCTTAAGCAAGGTGGTGAGAGATCAAGGCTGAGCCTCTTTTACTCTCTCCTAAAGACTTCCTGTCCACACCCTGATTTCTGACCTTGATCCTTCTGTTGGTACAAAATCTAGTTTCTTTTTAGGATAAAAAGAATCATGTGACAGGGGGAGGGTTGAGAGAAAATAAACAGAATCCTCTCCACTGCACCCCACTCCAAGCCACAGAGAGATATATTAATAAAAGAAGCCTCCAGAAGGTGATTAGATCATTATTGCTGCTTCATAATATACACGATCAGGTCCTTGGGACCTACACTCTGGCATTTCTGACATTGGCTCATCATCTTGATTCCTGATTCCTGTGTGTTTATCTGGAACCTCTTTTCTGCATTTGCGTCGCCTTCAATTCTTCAAGCCTGACCCTACTTATCTGATGAAGTTGTGACTATTCAAGTTGTGCAAAAATAGGTCCTGTTGTTATTGTCCATATTTGTAATCAGACCATGACTTGTTGATAAACGAGGAACACAGAGATTATCAGATTGCAGCATCCGCTACCTTCATGATTCTACATGATTCACTTCCTACTTTTTATTCTCATGAAGAATACTTCCTTTGCACTTTGAGTATTTCCAGTCTAGTGCCAAGTTTTTCACATTTAACACATATTTAAAAATATTTTTAAGCACATTTTAATTATAGTAAGTCAATACAGACCAAATAATGTAGAATGGCATTATATTAACTCCAGTTTCTTTGAAGATCAAGAATAGTTAGATCTCTTCCTGTTCATGAAGATTGATAGCAAATATTAGCCATAATGTCTTTATTTGATGGCTTTCTCTATGTGTTATCATTTTCTTTTTGTTTCAAAGCATATCAAAGTCATTGTGTCCTCTTTCCTCTTCTACCTCTACTAGGAGGAACACTTAGGAGACCAGCAATGTGTCACTGTCTCCTGAATATCTCCTTTCTTTGTCGTGATAAAGTACCGCCATTACCAAAAAAATGTATGTGTGTGTATATATATATATGTATATATATGTATATACATATATATATACAAGTTACTCCTAGCTTCATTTTATTGATTTGAAATATGTCACATGGAAATGAAGGCCACTTATTGCATCTGTTAAACAGCTTTGAAAAAAACCTTCTGAGATTGAGACACAGAAAATAATATAACTTTGTTTCAATTGCAATTTTATGACGTAAGGAAAGTGACCTTCAAATTGGCACTTCTGTTTTACTGATTCAAATGTGCTAGGTTATAATCCTGGAAGTAACTACTACATGGCTCTTTTTCCTTTTTTTCTTTTGAGCAAAAATTAGAGAAAAAAAGTTTTACTGTTAAGGAGAGCTTATAAGCAGAAAACAATTTTTTAAAAAAGAATCAATAAATTTTTTAAAAATTAGAGACAACAGAATTTATCAGGTGGGTATTTGCATATCAGAGTAAACCAAAAACAAATATTCTTTTAAAATATCCTTTGGTAGTAGTTGAGAGTTATTCCAACTTATTTTCCATGATCTCTGAAAGAGGGTGTCATAACACCTTTGAAATATTTGTTGTTAATTTGTATAATTTACATACTGAGTGCCATATGATTGATAAATGTTCTCCTGATCATTTTTGGTCATCTGACATTTAAGGAACCTGTAGAGTGGCTTATTGACTTGTTCTTCATATGTGGAACCTGACATTGATGTCACTAAGAAATTTTCCAATTTTTGGCTGTAATAGTAAAATAAACACTTTGTTTTTCTCTTAAACTAATATAAAGCTCTTCTATGATATTGAGTGTGGGCATCCCTGGTGGCTCAGTGGTAAAGACCCTGCCTGCCAATGCAGGAGACGTGGGTTAGATCCCTGAATTGGGAAGATCCCCTGGAGAAGGAAATGGCAACCCACTCCAGTATTCTTGCCTGGGAAATCCCATGGGCAGAGGATCCCATAATCCCATGGGGTCACAAAAGAGTCAGATATGACTTAGCTACTAAACAAAAAGAATGTCAAAGGTCACTTGACCTATGTCTCAAATGTAACTAGTGGGAAAATTTTCATTAAGTACTCAATAGCATTGTTGTTCGGAGAAAGCAATGACAACCCACTCCAGTATTCTTGCCTGGAAAATCCCATGGATGGAGGAGCCTGGTAGGCTGCAGTCCATGGGGTCACTAAGAGTCGGACACGACTGAGTGACTTCACTTTCACTTTTCACTTTCATGCATTGGAGGAGGAAATGGCAACCCACTCCAGTGTTCTTGCCTGGAGAATCCCACCAACGGGAGAGCCTGGTGGGCTGCTGTCTGTGGGGTCGCACAGGGTCGGACACGACTGAAGCGACTTAGCAGCAGCAGCAGCAGCATTGTTGTTATTGTTTGGTCACTAAGTCTTATCTGACTCTTTTGTAATACCATGGACTGTAGCCCTCCAGCCTCCTCTGTCCATGGTATTTCCCAGGCAAGAATACTGGAGTGGATTGTGATTTCCTTCTCCAGGGGTCTTCTAAACCCAAGGATTGAACCCGCATCTCCTGCATTGGCATGTGTATTCTTTATCACTGAGCCACTAGGGAAATCATGATTTTGATGTAATATATAATAGATAGATAGATAGATAGATGTGTGTTCAGTTCAGTCACTTAGTCGTGTCCAACTCTTTGCGACCCCATGGACTGCAACACACCAGGCCTCCCTGTCCATCACCAACTCCTGGAGTTTACTCAAACTCATGTCCATTGAGTCATTGATGCCATTCAACCATCTCATCCTCTGTTGTCCCCTTCTCCTCCTGCCCCCAATCTTTCCCAGCATCAGCGTCTTTTCAAATGAGTCATCTCTTCACAATAGGTGGCCAAAATATTGGAGCTTCAGCTTCTATATCAGTCTTTCCAATGAATATTCAGGACTAATTTCCTTTAGGATGGACTGGTAGGATCTCCTTGCTGTCCAAGGGACTCTCAAGAGTCTTCTCCAACACCACAGTTCAAAAGCATCAATTCTTCGGCACTCAGCTTTCTTTATAGTCCAACTCTCACATCCATACTTGACCACTGGAAAAACCATAGCCTTGACTAGATGGCCTTTGTTGGCAAAGTAATGTCTCTGCTTTTTAATATGCTGTCTATGTTGGTCATAACTTTCCTCCCAAGGAGTAAGTGTCTTTTAATTCATGGCTGCAGTCACCATCTGCAGTGATTTTGGAGCCACCCAAAATAAAGTCAGCCACTGTTTCCACTGTTTCTCCATCTATTTGCCATGAAGTGATGGGACGGTATGCCATGATCTTTGTTTTCTGAATGTTGAGCTTTAAGCTGATTTTTTCAGTCTCCTCTTTCACTTTCATCAAGAGGCTCTTTAGTTCTTCTTCACTTTCCGCCATAAGCGTGGTGTCATCTGCGTATCTGAGGTTATTGATATTTCTCCTGGCAATCTTGATTCCAGCTTGTGCTTCCTCCAGCCCAGCATTTCTCATAATGTACTCTGCATATAAGTTAAATAAGCAGGGTGACAATATACAGCTTTGACATACTCCTTTTCCTATTTGGGACCAGTCTGATGTTCCATGTCCAGTGCTAACTGTTGCTTCTTGACCTGCATACAGATTTCTTAAGAGGCAGGTAAGGTGGTCTGGTATTCCTATCTCTTGAAGAGTTTTCCAGTTTATTGTGATCCACACAGTTAAAGGCTTCGGCATAGTCAATAAAGCAGAAATAGATTTTTTTTCTGGAACTCTCTTTCTTTTTTTGATGATCCAACGGATTTTGGCTATATGATCTCTGGTTCCTCTGCCTTTTCTGAATCTCGCTTAAGCATCAGGAAGTTCACAGTTCATGTACTGTTGAAGCCTGGCTTGGAGAATTTTGAACATTACTTTACTAGCATATGAGATGAGTGCAATTGTGTGGTAGTTTGAGCATTCTTTGGCATTGCCTTTGGCTTGGATTCTAGTCCTGTGGCCACTGCTGAGTTTTCCAAATTTGCTGGCATATTGAGTGAAGCACTTTCACAGCATCTTCTTTTAGGATTTTAAATAACCCAACTGGAATTCCATCAGCTCCACTAGCTTTGTTCTTAGTGATGCTTCCTAAGGCCCACTTGACTTCGAATTCCAGGATATTTGGCTCTAGGTGAGTGATCACACCATGATGATTATGCGGATCATGATCTTTTTTGTACAGTTCTTCTGTGTATTCTTGCCACCTCTTCTTATTATCTTCTGCTTTTGTTAGGTTTATATCATTTTTGTCCTTTACTGTGTCCATCTTTGCATGAAATGTTCCCTTGGTGCCTCTAATTTTCTTGAAGAGATCTCTAGTCTTTCCCATTCTATTGTTTTCCTCTATTTCTTTGCATTAATCATTGAGGAAGGCTTTCTTATCTCTCCTTGCTATTCTTTGGAACTCTGCATTCAAATGGGTATATCTTTCCTTTTCTCCTTTGCTTTTTGCTTCTCTTCTTTTCACAGCTATTTGTAAGGCCTCCTCAGACAGCCATTATGGTTTTTTGCATTTCTTTTTCTGGGAGATGGTATTGCTCCCTGTCTCCTGTACAGTGTCACTAACCTCTGTCCATAGTTTTTAGGCACTCTGTCTATCAGATCTAGTCCCTTAAAACTATTTCTCACTTCTACGGTATAATCGTTAGGGATTCAATTTAGGTCATACTTGAATGGTCTAGTTGTTTTCCCTACTTTCTTCAATTTAAGTCTGAATTTGGCAATGAGTTCATGATCTGAGCCACAGTCAGCTCCCAGTCCTTTTTTTGCTGACTATAGAGCTTCTCCATCTTTGGCTGTGAAGAATATAATCAATCTGATTTCAGTGTTGACCGTCTGGTGATGTCCATTTGTATACTTATATATTCATATATATATATGTTTTAATATATATACCTAATGAACCATTATAGCCTACCACTAATGCTATATTCCAGATATTATTAAGATCAATAATCGGAGAAGGTAATGGCACCCCACTCCAGTACTCTTGCCTGGAAAATCCCATGGACGGAGAAGCCTGGTAGGCTGCAGTCCATGGGGTCACTAAGAGTCTGACAAGACTGAGTGACTTCACTTTCACTTTTCACTTTCATGCATTGGAGAAGGAAATGGTAACCCAATCCAGTGTTCTTGCCTGGAGAATCCCAGGGACGGGGGAGCCTGGTGGACTGCCGTCTATGGAGTCACACAGAGTTGGACAAAACTGAAGCGACTTATCAGCAGCAGCAGCAGGATGCTCATATCAAGAATTCCGTGTTGTCCATGATTTTATCATGGACATATGTTTGCTTAAAATTGTAATGAACTTTGTATAAGAATTTAAGTGTAGAACTAAGACAACATTGATGATTCAAGGTGAAAACCTAGTTATGGCTGAAATTGTAATATAATCATGGAAAAAAGATGTGGATATGAATCTGTACTTAAGTTACCCTGGTAACTGTCATAGCACCCTATTCTTTCTTCGTTAGTATTCACAACTATAGTCAGCCATCATGCCCATCTGTAAATGTTCTAATGGAGACTTTAGCATAAACATTTGATACATTCATCAAATGTCTTATACTCAGTAAATAGCAACTGATAAATCCCAAAGTAACTTTCACTGGACAAGAGAAAAAATTCAGGCAAATACTAATATTTAAGAAAAAAAAAGAAAACCCACTTCAACTGTGTTTTAATTTGCAAAAGTGTCCTTTGTTTAAAGTATCTAACCTCTTTGGCTTTAAGATGCTTCTCACAAGTTGAATGTTTATGCATGATTTTAACTGGTTTTTTTTTTTTTTTTTTTCTGTATATTTCAAGTTAAACAAAATCCATGAGACTTGGAAGTACAGTCTATGCTGAGTGAAGTGTTCTAATGACAGTGTTAGGGTTTCAGTGTAGCACAGACTCAGGGAAAGGTTTCACAGGCAACTTGATCAAGACTACACAGCAAAGACATACGTTTATCCTTTATTTAGGATGACAAAAACTTAAACATATCTTTCAGTACTGTCTCTCTTTTTCTCACACAGATAGACTGTATATCAGTAATCTGGACACCAAGTTATTTAAAGCTATTATTTAGTACCATAATAAGTAGTAATTTAAATACAAGGTAAAATCACCACATTGTCTTGTTTACTACTGATGTTAATTTTAAACTGACGTTCAGTGCTCCCCAAAAAGGCAGCCTATGATTTGTTATCATTAAACTGTCAACTCTGCCTTGAGTTGGAAATAGATTCACACTACAGTACTTACAGCATATCACCTTATTTTCTATCAGTCCAAAAAAAAAAAGAAAAAATCTAGAGTCGGTTTAATTGTGTCTGTGCTATTTTTCTATTAACTGTTTCATGCATTTTTCCTGGCCTTTTAATTGCAGTTTAATAGTGGTCATTAACACATTAAGGGGTGTTAGAAGAACATTTGAAGTCCTCTTGACTTCTACCAAAGTTGACACTTCAATGCTAGAGTAATTTCAGCTATTCATTTATTTAATAGTGACCTATGCAAATGTGGAACCATGTCATTTTACAAATTGACTGTAATAATTAACTAGAAAGGCAGGGTAAAATGAAACAGGTTATAATTAGAATATAACTGCTACAGTATTACGTCAGCTAGAATAAAATAATCTCAAATGATTAAATTGGTTTCAATTATTAAGAATCAGTTTAATGTACCCACTGTTCTGATTTTTACATTTCTCTTTTTTGTGTGCATTAGATGTCACCTCATACAATTTATGTATTTTATTCATCTTGGTAAAACAGGCGTTACAGAAGTTTAATTAAGTAGTAAAAGACTTCACATTATTCTGCTGAATTCTAAATTAGTTTTAGAAACTAGTCAGAGTGCATGCTACATACTACTCAGGATCATTTCAATTAGCTGTATCTATTAAGCCACTCAAAATTCCCTTTACACAGTAAATATATGTAACATGTCACTAGCCATCAGAATATATATTTTAATCACATAATTATCACAACTTTCCCAATTGGTTCTTGGATGCATCATCTTTATATCTTTTTTTTAAAAATAGGGTAACAACTATCTTTCTAACATTCCAATAATTTCCCGCAGTCAGGACTCCTGTATGCTTGGCGGTAGGTCAGGCTTTGTGGCCATATGGCACAGAGTCTCTGCAGCCAGATGGACCCCACACTTCAGTCAGTGTTCTGCTCTTGCTGTATTGAAATTCTTAAGATTTTTGAACAGTGTTGCATTTTCCTCTTATTCTGAGCCCTACAAATTATGTAGCTAGTCCTGCTTGAAAGATCTTGTACGGAAACATAATAGCTTGTTCATCTTTGGTCACATGTTCAACATTTTGCTCATCATTTTCCTGATTATTAGGGATTGACGCTTCTTAACATGTGACTTCAAGAAATTTTGTCATGAAGCAGTGTTTATAAGGAGGATATCTACTTAGCCAGTGAAATTAACCAACAACCTTGGTAATCAATAGAGCCCAAATAATCACAGCCAGATCATTTCCTAATATGTGGACTGTATTTTAATTAGCACCTTTATATCCCAGTATATTTATATACGTGTGTGTGCGTGTGTGTGTATATATATATATATATTGGTTTTAGTTATTAATTTCTTTGTGAAACAAAGAAGCTATATAACAATGGTGTTAAAGCCAATGCTATTTGAAAAATGTTCAAGTTCAGATTGTATGACTTTCTGTGACACATTTCCAAAAAATTTGTTTCCAGCCAGTATCTATCTCCAAGTTCTAGGATATCCTTTATCCTCTAGGAATCTAAGATGACGCCTGAGTAGTTTAAAATTCATTTTTTAATAAAGATGAACTCTGGTATTCTCAACATATAGATGTTTTTGTCTCAAAGTCTGGATTTTTATACAGAAAACACTTTATTCTATGATGGTATGTTGTTGATATTTTTTCTCTTTTCTATTACATCTCCTTTTATTCAAATTGATCCTGACAGCTTTAGAACTTTGGTCATTTAAGAAGGCAGTTAAGAAAATTTGCATACTATGATCAGTTAAGGCACTAGTTAAAAATGCAGATCCGTACTGAAGTTAAAGTCTTGTTAATCTTTTCACTTTTTTGTGTGTGATTTGTTCTGCTTACTTCAGGACTTTCTTGGGAGCATTTAATAATGATTTTGTAGCATACTGCTGGGAGAAGGCAATGGCACCCCACTCCAGTACTCTTGCCCTGAAAATCCCATGGATGGAGGAGCCTGGTAGGCTGCAGTCCAGGGGTCGCTAAGAGTCAGACACGACTGAGCGACTTCACTTTCACTTTTCACTTTCATGCATCGGAGAAGGAAATGGCAACCCACTCCAGTGTTCTTGCCTGGAGAATCCCATGGACGGAGATGCCTGGTAGGCTGCAGTCCATGGGGTCGCACAGAGTCAGACAGGACTGAAACGACTTAGCAGCAGCATACTGCTATATATCCAGGTGGGTTATTTATTATGCTTGTATGGCTTTTGTGCCTTGAGGAGGTCTCTTCAAAAGACCAAGACAGGGTTTACTCAGAATAAAGGTGAAGTCCTCCTTCCGCCTGTAATTCAGTATTAACTGAAATCTGTTCTATCCTGGAATTCTGAGGATATTTCCAATGGTTAGAATTTATAGTATGGAGAATTGTAAAGATACTGTTATCCAGAAAATGGTAATCTGATATCTACAAATATACTATGAAACAGTTTTAAGAATTAAGGATGATTACAACATTGTTTGTTAATCAGCTACACCCCAGTACAAGGTAAAAGTTTAAAAAAAGAGCTAAAGATGCTCCAGAACTGACTAAACAATCTAAACATTGGATAAAGATGAGCATATCCCTTATATGAAGACTTTTTTTTTTAACGTTCATCCCCAAAGCTTTTAATCTTGATTTATATGAAGTTATGAATCTGGGAATAACATCAGACACACCCCAAAATCAAACTGATTCATTGAGGTACTTTCCTAAAAACTTAGATCCCATCTTGAAGTAAGGTGACTTTTCTTCCCAAGACTTGGAGACCAAGCATTTTCTGCCATCTGCACTGTTGTAATTCATTCATATACATCAGTTCAACAATTTTTAGCAGCAATAACCCATCCTAACCTTTTAACAATAGAAAATAATATATCCAACTAGTTTTCAGATTTATCTGACTTTCCCTTTATCTGTTTAAGCTGAATATTGAGTCAAAAATGCAATATATTCAAGGCACTATGAGGTCAACTGGGTCTGAAGAGAATAGCGATAATTTAGAAAAAAAAGCCATTTAGGATTTGAAAGAATGCCTTGAGCTTGAAAATCACTTCTATTTTTTCCAAATGGAATTAGAGTTCTTTATTATAACATAATTGTAATTAATATTGTACAGTTGTAATAATATAATTATTATTAATTACATTTTCCAAATGTAATTAAAATCCATTGCTTGGAACAAAGGCAATCACTGGATTACAATTATCTGTATTTCTAAAAGAAACAATTTGTATGGCAGGTTTCAGTTACATGGTACAAATAACCAGATACTGTATGTCTTATAGTTATTAATTCACATACCTGGAATAATAGTAAACACAGGTAATATATGCACATTTTATTCTAGAAGACAATTTTTAAAGATCTGTCTTTAATACATTTTTAATTTAGCTGGTGATTAAAAAAATACCATTCATTTAGATTCGTTTCTATATTTATGTGTGACATCTTGAATGACACATATTTAACTTTCCAGAATCATATATATCATAATATATCACAAACAGCATCATTAACATTTCAAATGGGGGTTACTTCTGTATTCATGAGTTAGAATTTAATAGTAGATTAAATGTAATTGCAAGTGCATTCTCCTAATAGACCTACAAAGTTGTCAATTAAATGTTATTAATGGAGGTTAAATTTTCTATGCGTTCAGAGACAATGTCAAATTTCAAATTCCAAGGTTTTCACTAACTTCACCCACATATTTTATTCTACTTTTTAAAAACCTCAGTTTATGTAGTGATAGAATGGACTGATTAAAGGCTCTCTTCATGATAAATAACAGTAAAATATTATAACTCTGTTGTAGTTGATTTAACCAAAAAATGGGAAATAAACTAAGGACTCAGCAGTCTTTTTATACCCTCTTTGGTTTCCACTGTCCTCGACTGCTTATCGGTGGTTCTCTATTTAAGATGTTAGCTATTAATGAAGGTATTATAATTGAAAAGATATTTATATGGATGGAGGGCCAATAATTTTCCAATTTTCCATTAAAAAGTAAGGAAAAAATTTCTTAACAGACAAGTCTATCTTGGTAAAAGTTTCAGTCTTAGCATAATATCATAGTCAGAGAAATAGTACAGTAACCAAAAACCTAAACATAAATATTTAAAATCTTTACTCTGTGTCTCCAAATGGCAGCAGGAAAAGTAAATTCTTGACCTGCTCTCAGCAATCTTTTTATGTCAAAGTTCTCACTAGGTAACTACCCAGGCCACTCCGCAGCCTCGCTCACTTTATTATACAGACAGTAGATCAATTTAATCTTTATGTGTCTCCTTTTAGAGTAATCCCCCTACACAAATTTTCAACAACAAAAAAAATGTAGAGAACTCACCTAGCAAAGGGGAATCCTTCCTCTTCAGAACCTTTTCTTAAGAGTGGGGAAGGGAAAGGGAAGGGATGATTACAGATAGTACATAAATAAGATTATCTGCCTAACAATTTTCCTCCTGGTTGATAAATCTTTAGCTCCACCAACAGCACTTGCAATATACTTTCCACCACCTTTTCCTCCATTAATGCTGCATTAGTGAGCTTGCCTGCTGCCCCATTAGCCCTTGTAGCAAAAACCTGGCCCTGGAATGCAGACAAGCTCTACTGTCTCTGCCCTGTAACAGGTTGGAGGTCTGTTCACTAGGTAAGTACTCTCACAGCCACTGACTGCTAACAGAAGCAAAGGTGGAACTGTCCTAAACTACCAAATACTTGGGTACTTACCCATCACCAAGTATTTGTATAATCTTGCTGGAATCACTAAATTTGTACTTTCTTTCCTGGACAATGCAAAGTACCAAAGGGTGAGTAGCTGAAGAGTAACCATGATCTACCTGTTACTGACCAACAGATCGAACCTGGATCTCCTACATTGTAGGCAGATTCTTTATCATCTGAGCTAACAGGGAACCCCATTACTCACCAGCCATGGAGAGTGAATCAGGCTCTAATCTGAGCCTGACTCTGTCTGGGGTGCTGTTCTCTGAAAGGGAAATAAGGAAGCCATTTCTTGCTATTCACCAAGACTGTGTCTATTGGAATATGTCTAATGCCATAGTTCTTGTCTGAGTTTTCTTATTTTATCTTATCCTGATGTAATAGCTTCTTACTTTCTTCATGCTGAAGGAACTTCACCAACAGCAAAGATTCAAGATGTCTTTCTGGTGGTGAGGGAGTCTAATTCTTCAGATAACTCCCTCAGAAATGCATCCAGAGAAAAAGACAATTTATTGCTTGGTAATAACAGTATGGCTCAGTGGTAAAGAATCTGCCTGCCAATCAGGAGATGCGAGTTTGATCCCTGGGTTGGAAAGATTACCTGGAGAAGGAAATGAGAACCCACTCCAGATTCTTGCATTGTCTGGGAAATCCTATGGCCAGAGGAACCTGGGGGGCTACCGTCCATGGGGTCACAAAGAGTCAGACACCACTTAAAGTGACTAAGCAACAACACTAGTAGCTAGAGTATCAGCATTTCCACAGGGAAGTGGGAAGAGGGTCAGATGATTCTTCCCATGCAGTTGGGAGTCTTACAGGAGAGAAATCCTGAGCCAGGGCACCCAGATATGTTATGATGGAAAGTAGCATGCCTGACTTTGCCCCAGAGGGATGGAAACATTATTTTGTTAGTAATGAATGGTAAACAAACCTGCCCTTAGCTCCAGAGGGAGATGCTATCTCTATCTTGGAAGGTTGTTCATTTTACAAGCATTCTTGAAAAGATAGTCTATAACAAGTAGAGCCAGTGCTTCTATTCACAAGACAAACCAAAACACAAGAGACCCCTAGAGGATGTTCACAAAACCCTATTATTTTCTTCTTTGATATAGAAATATTATTCTTATCCCCCTCATTTTTCTTACTTACTAATTATTTCACACTGTTTTCAAAATTATGTTTTTCTCAGCACTTATTTTTTAGAATGATGATGATTGTTAGAGCAGGAAACAAAAATTAGTATATATAATTTCCGTAAAAATAGAATATTAGAGCTACAAAATACATATGTATGTATGTGACATTGTATAGCATGTATACAATATTATATGCATACTAAACACAAAATGAGCAACAAACTGCCTCATTTTAAATGAAATAAGAACAAACCTAATTCTCATTTTCAAGTCAAGAAATGTATCATGAAATTTTTGATTAAAATATATATGTACTACAGTTAATTTTTAAAATGATATATAAACATGCTTATAATGTTATCATGTATCTCCTGTGATATAGTTATAACATTATGCTCCATTAGGAGATGATAAAGATAGAAATGGAGAAAAAGAATATACT
This sequence comes from Bos indicus x Bos taurus, assembly GCF_003369695.1. Classification (NCBI taxonomy): domain Eukaryota; kingdom Metazoa; phylum Chordata; class Mammalia; order Artiodactyla; family Bovidae; genus Bos; species Bos indicus x Bos taurus. The sequence goes on along the minus strand of NC_040079.1, from coordinate 66,890,684 downwards.
AGTATCTGAAAGGCCAAGAATGCTGCTGTCAGAGATAAAGCTAAAAAGCAGTTCTTTAAAGGGTTTTTTCCCCTCAGGTATACTCTGATACAATTTGTGTAAAAGGATGTAATCATATCTAGTGAGCTGAACAGCAAAGACCAGGGTGGATTTGATTTTGGCGCCCTGAATACCTGCTATTTATTTTCCTTTCGAAATCATATTAATCTATGTAATTACCTATATAATTAAAAGAATCACAGTGTGCCAAATGAAATGCAGTTTTAAGTGATTAAATAAATAAAATAATTTGTTAAATTTTGTAAACAAAATGATTTAAAAAATGAGACATATTGTATTATTGGTATTCAAATAACTGGAATTTTTTAGTAGTAAATCACTTAGGTTTTCTGAGTGTTTTTTTGAAATAAATAAAAGTACAAAAGATCCTGATGCTGGGTAAGATTGAGGGCATGAGGAGAAAGGGGCAACAGAGGATGAGGATGATTGGATGGCATCACTGACTCAACGGAGTTGAGCAAACTCTGGGAGATAGTGAAGGACAGGGAAGTTTGGTGTGCTGCAGTTCATGGGGTCAGAGAGTCAGACATGACTTAACAACTGAACAACAAATTGTCTGGTTTTTTTTTTTTGTTGTTGTTTTTTTTTTTAATCAGCTATGTCTAAATAAAAGCAGTGACTCATGTTGTTTTGGTCAAAATTATTTTGGGTACATACCATCATAATCATAAAAAAGTTCACAGATTTGAAGAATATTCTGCTCTGAAGAAAAGCCACAGAGAATACTTCTAAGTATTTAATGGGAAGAACATACTTACATTTCAAAATATAATGACAAATATATGTTGACTTCATTATGAGCACAGTAGAATGTGCATAATACTCATATCTCTTCATCAGTTTTAGACACCAGCTAATGGGGAAGCCAAGGGAAAATACAGGGCCACAGCAGAAGAATAAAAAGTACTGGCCTGAGTAAATTAATACTCATAGGATTGGGTAAAAAACAGCCACATTGTAAACCACAGTTAAAACTTCCTAATATTACATTTCTTTCACTATTAAAACATATTCTTTTGCTGTCTGTTGGTTTGTTTTAAGATTAAGACTTTTGGCCATTTTAATTTAAACAAGGGACTTAACTTAAAGAAGGGACTTCCCAGCTGGCACTAGTGATAAAGAACCCGCTTGCCAATACAGGAGACTTAAGAGACATGGTTCAATCCCTGAGTCGGGAAGATCCCTGGAGGAGGAAATGACAATCCACTCCAGTATTCCTGAATGGAGAATCCCATGGACAGAGGAGCCTGGCAGGCTACAGTCCATAGGGTCGCAAAGAGTTGGACACAACTGAAATGACTTAGCAGCAGCTAACTTGAAAACTTAAAAATATCCATTGAGATACAGGTTACATATAACAAAGCATACCTAATTTAAGTATATCATGATTTCATAGATTTTGATAAAGGTACACACTCATATATACTCTGCTACAACCAAAATATGGATATTTCTTTCACTCCAGCAAAAGTTTCTTTGTGTTCTTTGGCAGTCAATCACCTTCCTCTTACTCCTAACTCTAAGCAACCACTGTTCTGCTTTAAGTCACTATAGATCATTTTGCTTGTTCTAGAATATCTTGCAGTGAAATCACATATCCATTCTTTTGTATCTGGCTTCATTTGCTCAGTGTGATGGTTTTTGGATTCCTCCAGCTTGATGGGGTAATCAATAGTTATTAAAAAAAAAAAATCACTAAGTAGTACTCTGTTGCATGAATTGTATGAATATACCAAAATTTACTTATTTATCTGTTTAGCTTATGATGGATGTTTGAGTTGTTTTCCAGTGTGGTACAATTTTGAACAAATGTGCTATGAATACTTCAGTTCAGTTCAGTCGCTCAGTCATGTCCGACTCTGCAACCCCATGAATCGCAGCACGCCAGGCCTCCCTGTCCATCACGAACTCCCAGAGTTCACCCAAACTCATGTCCATTGAGTTGGTGATACCATCCAGCCATCTCATCCTCTGTCATCCCCTTCTCCTCCTGCCCTCAATCCCTCCCAGCATCAGGGTCTTTTCCAATGAGTTAGCTCTTCCCATGAGGTGGCCAAAGTATTGGAGTTTTAGCTTTAGCATCAGTCCTTCCAATGAACACCCAGGACTGATCTCGTTTAGGATGGACTGGTTGGATCTCCTTGCAGTCCAAGGGACTCTCAAGAGTCTTCTCCAACACCACAGTTCAAAAGCATCAATTCTTTGGTGCTCAGCTTTCTTCACAGTCAACTCTCAAATCCATACATGACTACTGGAAAAACCATAGCTTTGACTAGACGGACCTTTGTTGGCAAAGTAATGTCTCTGCTATTTAATATGCTCTCTAGGTTGGTCATAACTTTCCTTCCAAGGAATAAGCATCTTTTAATTTCATGGCTGCAATCACCATCTGCAGTGATTTTGGAGCCACAAAAAATAAAGTCTGACACTGTTTCCAGTTTCCCCATCTATTTCCCATGAAGTGATGAGACCAGATGCCATCATCTTAGTTTTCTGAATGTTGAGCTTTAAGCCAACTTTTTCACTCTTCTCTTTCACTTTCATCAAGAGGCTTTTTCGTTCCTCTTCACTTTCTGCCATAAGGGTGGTGTCATCTGCATATCTGAGGTGATTGATCTTTCTCCCGGAAATCTTGATTCCAGCTTGTGCTTCTTCCAGCCCAGCGTTTCTCATGATGTACTCTGCATATAAGTTAAATAAGCAGGGTGACAATATACAGCCTTAACTCACTCCTTTTTGTATATGTATTTTTGTGGACTTATATTTTAGCTCTTCAGGGTAGATTGCTGTATTATGTAGTACACATATATTTAACTTTGTAAGAAAGTGCCAAAGAGTTCTCCAAAGTGATTGTGTCATTTTATACTGGCATATGTTGTGTATGGAAGTTTTCACTGCTTTCCATCTATGCTAATACTAAAGATTGTCAGTTTGTTTTAATTTATGAGTGTAAGAAGGTATCTCAGTGTGGTTTAATTTTCATTTCTTAGATGACTAATGATGAAGAGCAACTTTCCAAGCGGTTTATTGGCCACTGATATCCTTTTCTTTGTAAAGCACTTTGTCTATTTTTAATTTAATTGGGATTTTTGTCTTTTTATTATTGTGTCATAAGGGGTTTCTTAAGAAATATATTCTGGACACAAATTTTTTCTCCGATATGTGTATTACAAATATACTTTCCCAGTCTGTAGCTTACCCTTCATTTTCATAATTTTCATGTGAAAAGCAGATAATTTTTAATTTTATAAATTTCAATTTATTAAGTTTTTATGGTTAGTTCTTTTTATGGCCTATTTAATATTTGTCTAGCCACATATCAGAAGTTTTTTTTCAGATTTATTTTAGAATCTAATACTTTTAGCTTTGTGTTTAGATCTATATTTTATATCAAATGAATGTTTTATTTAGTATAAGGATTGACATATTTATAGTTCTATATAGATATTCATTTGCTTTATCAAGTTTTGTTGAAAATACTCTTTGAATAAATTTGGCAACTTTTTCAACTATCAGTTTCCCAGATAGGAGAGCCACTGGCTCTAAACTATTCTTTTGAATTGAACAACAAGTTTATTCTTACTGTTAAAACATTGTTTCAATTACAGTAGCTCCACTTTAAAAACAACTCTTTACTATTTAAGAGTTTTTTTTTTTACTTTTCCTAATACATTTGGAATGAGCTTGCCAAATACTATGAAGAATCCTACCAAGATTATGGTTAAAATTATACTGAATTTATAGTACAGTTTAGGGAGAATTTTGCCATTCTAATTTTATTGAGTCTTCTTTTTTTTTTTATTGAGTCTTCTAATTCATATACATAATATAGCTATTAAGATCTTTGTCTCAATAATCTTTTGTAACAGTTCATACATATTTTGAAAAATTTATGACTAGTATTTTTATGTTTTAGTGTTATTGAAAATGGTATTTTTGAGACTCATTTTTCTGTTGTTTACTCTTAGTATATAGAATACAATTGACTTTTACATACAGATTTTGCATTCCAACAAATAACTAAAAAGCCTTGATAAATTTTTCTTTTAATTATTATAATTTTTCTCCCTAGATTATTTGATTTTAGAAAGCAAATTACAATGAAATCTGTGAATAAAGATAATAAAGACAGTTTGCTTCTTTTTTCAGATCAGTCCTGGATGTTCATTGGAAGGACTGATGTTGAAGCTGAAACTCCAATACTTTGGCCACGTGATGCGAAGAACTGACTCATTTGAAAAGACCCCAATGCTGGGAAAGATTGAGGACAGGAGGAGAAGGGGACGACAGAGGATAAGACAGTTGGATGGCATCACTGACTCAATGGACATGGGTTTGGGTAGGCTTTGGAGTTGGTGATGGACAGGGAGGTCTGGTGTGCTGCAGTTCATGGGGTCACAAAGAGTTGGACACAACTGAGCGACTGAACTGAACTGAACTGATTCCTTGGGTCTTTTTCACACCTTAATTCACTGGAAGACATCCCTCCCACCAAGTTGAGGTAAGAACAGGTATTTTTACTTTGTTCTTAATCTTAAGAACATATTATATGTTTTATAATGAATTGTGACAGTAATTGTAGGTTTTTAGTAGATACTTTATCAATTATGAAGAGTTACTTTCTATTCCTAGTAATTTTTAAATCAATGATATTCCACATTATCAAATGAAGTTTTCTGCAACAATTCTGATTATGACTTTTCTCCTTCATTCTGTTAATTTCATTCAAATACCTGGAATAAACTCCATTTGGTCATGATGCATATTTCTTTCACCATAATGCTGGATTCAATTGGCTAATATTTTGTTAAAGATTTTGGCATGTATGTATAGGAGCTGTAAGTCTCTAATTTTTCCTTTTTTGCTTTATTTTTGGTCTGATACTACTATCAGAGTCATAGGGTAAAATGTCTAATACAATGTACCAATAAACCCTTGTGTGCGTGCTGTCTTTTGAGTAATATTTTAAATTGTGAATTCAGTTTATTTTGTAAATATAAAACTATTCTGTGTTTCTTAATGCTTTTTGTCTCCATTTGTGTCTTAGGAAGAATTTGCCCTTTTGGTTATAATTTGCCAGATTTTTTGGTATAAAGTTGCTCATAATATTACTTATTATCCTTATAAATTATATAGTATTGGTAGTGATACCTTCTATTACATTTCTAATGTGAACCATTGTGTTATCCAGCTTTTGTCCTTAATGAGTCTATCTATATGTCCATAAATGTTGTAGACTGTGAATAGCCTAGCTTTAGTTTAATTGATATGCTATACTGTTTCTCTGCTTTATACTTCCTTAGTTTCTACTCATTTTTATTTTTACTTTCTTTGTATTTACCTTCTGTTTAATTTACTCTTTTTTCCTCCTAACTTCTTAATATAGACACTTAATATCTTTTGATTCTTAAACATCCACATTTCCTCTGGAATATTTAGAGATGTGTTATTTAATTTGGTAGAATTGGGGAATTTTTCAGAAATATTTTTAACCTAATATCAGAATCAACATCATGTCTATCCTGGTTTTGGTTACACATTCCATCTCTAGTACAGTATTGGGATGGACTATAAAAGAATATGAATTTCAGGAAGTAAAGTTCACTAGGGACTGTCTTTGAGGCTAGCTACCACAGTAGCATACATATTCCACACTATGTTTAAAGATGAATTGACCCTTTGTCCTTATATAAGGTCTCTATGTCTGAAAATATTTCTTGTTCTGAATTGCACTTTGTCGTATAGTAACATAGAACTCTAGCTTTCTTATGATTAGTGTTTTCATGTTATATGTTTTTTATATACTTTCCATTGAAAATATGTATATCTTCATATTTTAATTACATTTTTTATGGGCATTATATAATTGGATTGATTTTCAATTCAGTTGTAGACCACTTACAATTAATGTAGTTATTAGTATGATTGAATTTAATTTTACAACATGGTTATTTGTTTTCTTTAGTTCCTACTGCAATTTTCTCATTTTTATTCTTTTTTGCCTTCTAATGATTGATTGTTTTTAGTATTCAATTTTATCTCTATTATTGTCTTTTGTTTAGAAGGTATCTTCAAATATATTATACCAGTTAACATACAATGTAGAATTTTTTCTCTTTCCCCCTCTTCCCTTTTATTGCTATCATGTTTCTCTGTATGTTATTAATTTCAGATACACTGATACTCTTTTTTTGTCTTTTGCTATAAACAGTCAATTATCTTCTAAAGGAATTTAAAATGAGGGAAAGCTATGTTTTTATTTTCCAAGTATATTTACCGTTTCGGGTACTCTTTGTTTCCTTAGTGTGGATCCAGATTTCTATTTAGGCCATTTATGGATTCAAGTGTCCAATTGGATCATATTCCTTTAATCTAAAGAACATCATTTTTCTGTCTTTGTAGTGCATTTTTGTCTACTGATCTCATCATCTATGTGGATTCTAGGTCTTTTTAAAAAATATATATTTTTCATCCTTAATATTGTTCATATTTTCTTACTTCTTCACATATCTAGTAATTTTTTATTGGATGCTAGACATTATAATTATTATATTGTTGAGTTCTTAATTTTTTTTGCTGTCTTTAAAGAGTATTTAGTATTATTTTGAAAAATAGTTCAGTTTTCCTGTTGATCAGCTTGGTTATTTGGTTTATTTTTAAGTTTTCTTGTGACAGCTACACTACTGTTTTAACTCTATTCTAGTGCTGCTTTGGCCTTGCTCATGTGAGGTATCTATCAAAGTCCTGAATGTTCATTGAAGTCTTTCTCACTATGACTGGTTAAAATTTAAACATTTCTCAGCCCTGTGTGAGGTCTTAGAATTTTTAGTTCATAATTCCCCATATTAGTTCTTTTTCTAATACTTATGCCCAGCTGCAAGTCATTTCACAGTAGCACATGTGCCTCTGAGAATTCAGGGGGAAAAAAACAAATTCTAGGAACTTTATAGAACCATTTATTTGCATATTTCCCTCCTCCCTAATATTGTGCCCCACACAAATTCTGGCCAATTTAGCTTTGCTGAATTCTGAACTTCAATCTTTTTAACTTTGCAAAGCCAATACGTTTGCTTGGGTTCCCCTTTCAGGTTGTGCCTTTAAACAGAAAGTCAGGAAAATTCTAGAATGTATCCCATTTTTCTTTTTTCAGGGATCACAGCCCTGGGCTACCAATAATGTTGTGTCTAAGAACAACTATTTCATGTTTTTGTTCAGTTTTCTAGTTGTTTACAGCATAAGTCATGTCTGATCTATGTACTTCCACATGGCCAGAGTAGAAGTTCTCTTTTAAATTTTTACAAAATTTTAAGTTCAGTGAACCTAAATTATGCAGAATATTAACTGATAATTGTATTTTTCAATATTCACTTTTGGGGAAACCTAAACAATTACAGTTTAAAGGGACTATAGCAAATGGTGAATGAGATGAAATTTATTAGCGAGTCTGTATCGTAAGCTGCAGTGTTGTCCCCTGCTTAGACGTAATGTCCTAGGTAAATATAATTCACTGAATTTTAAAATAGTCTCTTGAGATTTCCATATTATCAACCAACCAAGAAATGGAGATGGAATATTCCACTGAAGTTTAAATAAAACAAAATTTAAGGAAAAACATTAATGGATTTTTTTATAATATGGCAACTCAAGTCCTTTACATTGTAACAAATTTATTAAAGAAAAGAGCCAAAAGGAAGAGTGAAGAAAATAGAAAGGACATAACAGTTTTCTGAATAAGATTACAGAAATAATAAAATATATGATGAATATGAGACAATGAAAGGAGGAGCAGAAGTTTTAAAAGCAAAAGAAAAAATTAGGGGACACTTTAACCAAGATATTCAGAAGTGAATTACTTAACTACAAAATTCTATCCATTCCATTTGTGAAACATTCACATGGTGTGACTTGAAGCTCCCTGTAGAGAGAGGTGAGAGAAGACAGCAGGTTCATAGGAAGGAAGGCAGGTCAGACTTAGCAGAAAGAACATGAGTGAAGCATGAAAGTAAGAAAGTGCAAGGTGAGTTCTGGGAATGATAATAAAACCAGTTGGGCTACAATGACGGGGAGTACTATAACATAGAACTGGAAAAGATGAGATAAATTGGGGCCAGATTATATAGGCCTTTGAATACCAGGCTGAGAATTTGCTGTTCTTTTTGGTTAAAATGGGGAGTCACTGAAGGTTTTTGAGTAGGGGAGTGAACTGACCTTTGGGTCAATTACTCTGGCTGAAATGTGTAAAGTAGATTGGAAGAGGGAGCGAATAAAAGTGGAGAGACACCCTGGGAGGCTATTGAAATAGATCAGGTGACAAGTAATGAGAACCTGAACTATGGGAGTAGCAGTAGGACTGGAAAGAAAAGGATGAATTCAAGATATCTTTCATGGGTCAAATCTATGGGGCATAGTAACTAATGAGATCTGAGGGAGCTGTTAAAAAAGATTCTGAGATTTTTTTAAGCCTGAGTTACTGAGTAAGTAGGGAAATGAGAGAAAGCATATTTGAGTGGTTGTAGGTGTATGTGTGGGGGATATTGGTGGTGGTGATTTTTATGGTGGGTGGTTTGTGCAGAGGAGATGATGAGTTGGATTTTGATATGCTGTCCTTATGAGTGGTGGTGGGTAACAATTTTCAGAGAAATAAATAGAAAAAAATAATTCTAGTGCTAAAAAGACTGCACTTAGCCTATAGTTGACACTCAATAAATATTGACTGAACCAATCTTTATTAATTACAATTGACATTTTTCACTCATTCACTCAACAGATATTTATTGAACAACTACTATATTCCAAGCACTGGTCTAGATAATGAGAGATATCATGGTTTTCAACAGAAATGATATTTCCTTTATGGAATACATAGTCTTCTGGAAAAGAGACAATTAAATAAGCATTTAAAATAAACAACTTGTGTATTGCTTTAGCTAAAGTACCACTTTATATGTAAGAACCTGTCCAAGTATAGAATGTACGAGGGATGTTTCTCAAATGAATATTTGAATCAACTGAAAGATTGAGCAGGGATTAGCCAGGTGTAAAGGGGTGGGGTGGAGTCCAGGCAGAGGAAATCTCAGTTGCAAAAGGCCAGAGTAATAAAGTTGAGGTCTTCTGAGGAACTGAAAAAGATTCATTATGGTTGAGTAATAGAATATGAATAAAGAAAGATAGAGAATTGGTATGGGCCAGTTCATAAAGGGTCTTAACTACCTTTTCAAGACTTTGTATTAAGAACAATTAAGAATTCACTGAGGGCTTTGGGAAAGAAACAGCATGACCACACTTTCATGTTCTAAAGATCGATTAACTGTACACCCAGAGGAAAACCATTGACTGTGCCCTCAGGAGTTCACATACAAACAGATAGAAACAATGTAATAAGATAAGGCCTACTGAGTTAAAAATGCTATTTACATTAGCCTAGATCACTGACCTAGAGCCAGACATCCTGGAATGTGAAGTCAAGTGGGCCTTAGAAAGCATCACTACGAACAAAGCTAGTGGAGGTGATGGAATTCCAATTGAGCTATTCTAAATCCTGAAAGATGATGCTGTGAAAGTGCTGCACTCAATATGCCAGCAAATTTGGAAAATTCAGCAGTGGCCACAGGACTGGCAAAGGTCAGTTTTCATTCCAATCCCAAAGAAAGGCAATGCCAAAGAATGCTCAAACTACTGCACAATTGCACTCATCTCACATGCTAGTAAAGTAATGCTTAAAGTTCTCCAAGCCAGGCTTCAGCAGTATGTGAACCGTGAACTTCCAGGTGTTCAAGCTGGTTTTAGAAAAGGCAGAGGAACCGGAGATCAAATTGCCAACATCCGCTGGATCATGGAAAAAGCAAGAGAGTTCCAGAAAAATATCTATTTGTGCTTTATTGAATATGCCAAAGCCTTTGACTGTGTGGATCACAATAAACTGTGGAAAATTCTGAAAGAGATGGGAATACCAGACCACCTGATCAGCCTCTTGAGAAATTTGTATGCAGGTCAGGAAGCAACAGTTAGAACTGGACATAGAACAACAGACTGGTTCCAAATAGGAAAAGGAGTTCGTCAAGGCTGTATATTGTCACCCTGCTTAACTTATATGCAGAGTACATCATGAGAAATCCTGGACTAGAAGAAACACAAGCCGGAATCAAGATTGCCAGGAGAACTATCAATAACCTCAGATATGCAGATGACACCACCCTTATGGCAGAAAGTGAAGAGGAACTCAAAAGCCTCTTGATGAAAGTGAAAGTGGAGAGAGAAAAAGTTGGCTTAAAGCTCAATATTCAGAAAACAAAGATCATGGCATCCAGTCCCATCACTTCATGGGAAATGGATGGGGAAACAGTGGAAACAGTGTCAGACTTTATTTTTATGGGCTCCAAAATCACTGCAGATGGCGACTGCAGCCATGAAATTAAAAGACGCTTACTCCTTGGAAGGAAAGTTATGACCAACCTGGATAGCATATTCAAAAGCAGAGACGTTACTTTGCCAACAAAGGTTCGTCTAGTCAAGGTTATGGTTTTTCCTGTGGTCATGTATGGATGTGAGAGTTGACTGTGAAGAAAGCTGAGCACCAAAGAATTGATGCTTTTGAACTGTGGTGTTGGAGAAGACTCTTGAGAATCCCTTGGACTGCAAGGAGATCCAACCAGTCCATTCTGAAGGAGATCAGCTCTGGGATTTCTTTGGAAGGAATGATGCTAAAGCTGAAACTCCAGTACTTTGGCCACCTCATGCGAAGAGTTGACTCATTGGAAAAGACTCTGATGCTGGGAGGGATTCGGGGCAAGAGGAGAAGGGGACGACAGAGGATGAGATGGCTGGATGGCATCACTGACTCGATGGACGTGAGTTTGAGTGAACTCTGGGAGTTGGTGATGGACAGGGAGGCCTGGCATGCTACAATTCATGGGGTCGCAAAGAGTCGGACACGACTGAGTGACTGATCTGATCTGATATTCATTAGACAAGTATAAAATTCTATAGGAACACAGGTAAGAGGGCAATTTATATTATCTATAGAAAAGCAAAAGACAAAGTCACTCAGTCATGTCTGACTCTTTGTGACTCTGCAGACTGTAGCCTGCCAGGCTTCCGTTCATGGAATTCTCCAGGCCAGAATACTGTAGTGGATAATCATTCCCTTCTCCAGGGGCTCTTCCCAACCCAGGGATCGAACACAGGTCTCCCACATTGCAGATGGATTCTTTACTGTCTGAGCCCTTAACTATAGAAAGGGAAGTGTTAAAAAAGACTTAAGTAAGGCTATTTTGAACTGGGCCTGGAAAGTTAAATAGTTGAAATAAATAAACACCCAAATACATTTTCATTTATAACTTTTAAGATCTCTCATTTGTGTCTAAATACTCCTTTTTCTGTCACCAGTTTTCTATCATAGTATTCGTGTTTTAATTTGTATTTCATGTTGTAAGTTTGAAATGTAAAGGTATTTGAATATGTGTAAGAGAAGCTACCTATCCAATTACCAGCTTATTCAAGTCACAACTATTTACCAATATTAAAAAAAGTATTTCAATATGTTAACAATTGGTCCACCTTTTTCAAGAAGTATGTATTTCCTATTGTTAGTGCCAGAGGTAAACTCAGTTCTCTGTCTTGTCTTGTACCCAGGGATTTGGCTCACTCCTCTGCCCTTCCCAGATCCCTTGCAATTAGGCTGTGTTGTTTGAGTTCAGTAGATTACCTCAATGGAATATCCTTTACTTCCAGACTTGACCTGGTAAAGGTCCCACAAGAATGGTCACATTTTTCTATCTTCACTCATTGGTTTAGTAAATGCAGATGGTCCAACAGACGACTCCATAGAGGTCCCAGGATATGATGGGGCTGTAAAATAGGAGGAACTTGGGTGATTGAGTCACAGCTTGGATGACAGTTGTCTGTTTGTGAGCATCACTCAGCCATCATTAGTCTATGAATTTAGAGAGAAATTATTGTATTAGATTCAAGCCCCTTAAAATTGGGCATGGTTTGCGAGTTGAAAATTGGTTTCAAGTCACTGAAATTTGGAAGTTAACACAAATAGTGTTAATTTCCTTGACTAATATAGTCCTATATCACTTCTTTAGTGCTTATAAGACTTTGAGTGCTGCTCCAGGTGTTAAGTCTCTGATACGAGACTTTACTACTAGAACTCCTTGAGATTTTCTCCCCTTATCTCCAAGGATATAATATCTATTCTTTACACAGTCAGTGAGTATAGTATCAGTGCTGATTCTTAGGAACTTTGGCTAAATCTTTGTAATGCCATTTATTAACTAGTCTCTGTGTGTGCTCAGTCCCTCAGTCATATCCAGCTCTTTGTGACCCTGTGGACTGTACTCTGCCAGGCTTCTCTGTCCATGGAATTTTCCAGGCAAGCATACTGGAGTGTGTTGCTATTCCTTACTCCTGGGAATCTTCCCGATCCAGGATTGAACCCATGCCTCTTGCTTTTCCTCCTTTGGCAGGCAGGTGTTTTACCACTGGGAAGCCCCTAGTTGGCACCTGCTGCTAAGTCGCTTCAGTCGTGTCCGACTCTGTGCGACCCCAGAGACGGCAGCCCACCAGGCTCCCCCGTCCCTGGGATTCTCCAGGCAAGAACACTGGAGTGGGTTGCCATTTCCTTCTCCAATGCATGAAAGTGAAAAGTGAAAGTGAAGTCGCTCAGTCGTGTCTGTCTCTTAGCGACCCCATGGATTGCAGCCTACCAGGCTCCTCCGTCCATGGGATTTTCCAGGCAAGAGTACTGGAGTGGGGTGCCATCACCTAGTCCTCATGATTTAAAGATTCATCTTAGCTCCAAGTCCAATAACTTGACAGCTATTCTTGTTCTTGAATTTACTTCAGTTATAAAGTCCTTTACATTTTCCAAAGGAAACTACACTACTGTATTTAAGGCCTTTCACATTTTTAACTCTTCCAAATATATTCTTAGATTTTAAGTTACTTCAGTTCTTTAGGTAGCTTTTTGCTGAGATTTTTAGCTGACTTCCCTTCTAGCTTCTGGATTTTCTTCTAAGTTGGTCCTGGTCTACAGTAGTTTAAAAATCCCCATCTTCTCAGATCTAAGTTGTGCACCACCGGAGTTAAGTTGATGTGCTTTTACAATAAATTATTATTAGCTATGAATTAATTTCCTTAGTTTTGTTCCTGTAGTGTATCAAATTATTTGAACTTTTCTATCTCTGTTTTGGAGGTCTGTCTTGTACACTTGCATCCAATAGTTTGTTTTTCATTTTCTATCTGAAATACTCAACCATGTTGTCAGCTTTGTTTCTCTCATAATTTTGTCTACTTTTTCTTCTGCCTCCTACCTCCTAGGCTTAGATTTTCTGTCTTCTAAAACATGTATTTTTATCTTCTAGTTTTTGTATCTTCTCTAGTCTTTTCTTCACTTTCTTTTACTTCTGTCTTCACAGTTTTCTTCTTCAGATTTCTAATCTTCTTTCTCCAAATCCTGATCCTACTATTCCTAATTAATAAATTCCATCAACTTTAGCAAATAAAGTCTTAAGATCTGGTAGTCTTCAAATGATGCAATTTTTACTGTGCTATGAATTTGAAGACATATTTCTTAAATTAATTAGTCTAGTTAATATTTACTGAGCAGACATTAAATCAAATGATGCATATTTTCTGCCTTGGTGTGCCAGACATTAGGTTGTGTGGTAGATAAATCACAAAAGGATTATCTCTTATAACAAAAATAGGCTTACATTGACATAAAACACAGCAAATGTTAGCTTTTTGTAGTTACAAACATTATCTGGTGAACAATGCTTATTAAAGAGATAGGTTCAGTATGACTTGGTTACACATAGATGTGGCATCAATATTAGTATTAGCTTTCATAGATCTTTCTCAAATAACCAGGCACATTGTTAAGAAAACTAAAACTTGAAGTGTACAAGAAAAATAAAAATTTTTTCTAGCCAAAAATTTTCAGCAAATATTACACTTTGCATTTAGATGGGATCAGATCAGATCAGATCAGTCGCTCAGTCATGTCCGACTCTTTGCGACCCCATGAATCGCAGCATGCCAGGCCTCCCTGTCCATCACCAACTCCCAGAGTTCACTGAGACTCACGTCCATCCAGGCAGTGATGCCATCCAGCCATCTCATCCTCTGTCGTCCCCTTCTCCTCTTGCCCCTAATCCCTCCCAGCATCAGAGTCTTTTCCAATGAGTCAACTCTTTGCATGAGGTGGCCAAAGTACTGGAGTTTCAGCTTTAGCATCATTCCTTCCAAAGAAATCCCAGGGCTGATCTCCTTCAGAATGGACTGGTTGGATCTCCTTGCCGTCCAAGGGACTCTCAAGAGTCTTCTCCAACACCACAGTTCAAAAGCATCAATTCTGTGAGTATTGTGGGTTCAGTTCATTTTTGGCTAGTTCCTTGGTCTGACTTATATTTCTCAAGATCTATAGGCCCCTTCCTATGTAGTTGGTACTAACCACAGGGTTTTAATCTATTGCCTGTAGCTTCCAAGGTGGTTCCCTCTGTTATAGCTTCTTCTGTTTGCTGGTCTCTTCAGTGTCTGGTTTCCGTCCTGACACACACACAGAAAATAAATAAATAAATAAATAAAAATGAAGAATATGGACAAAGAAATAAAATTGCCTATAAATGTATGAAAAGGTTTTTAATCTCACATATCATTAATAAAATATAAATTAAAGCATCAAAAAAAAAAAAAAAGCATCAATTCTTCGGCGCTCAGCCTTCTTCACAGTCCAACTCTCACATCCATACATGACCACAGGAAAAACCATAGCCTTGACTAGACGAACCTTTGTTGGCAAAGTACTCTCTCTGCTTTTGAATATGCTATCTAGGTTGTTCATAAATTTCCTCCAAGGAGTAAGCAAGCGTCTTTTAATTTCATGGCTGCAGTCGCCATCTGCAGTGATTTTGGAGCCCAGAAAAATAAAGTCTGACACTGTTTCCACCGTTTCCCCATCTATTTCCCATGAAGTGGTGGGACCTGATGCCATGATCTTCGTTTTCTGAATATTGAGCTTTAAGCCAACTTTTTCACTCTCCACTTTCACTTTCATCAAGAGGCTTTTGAGTTCCTCTTCACTTTCTGCCATAAGGGTGGTGTCATCTGCATATCTGAGGTGATTGATATTTCTCCCGGCAATCTTGATTCCAGCTTGTGTTTCTTCCAGTCCAGCGTTTCTCATGATGTACTCTGCATATAAGTTAAATAAGCAGGGTGACAGTATACAGCCTTGACGTACTCCTTTTCCTATTTGGAACCACTCTGTTGTTCCATGTCCAGTTCTAACTGTTGCTTCCTGGATAGGAAGACCTAAAAGCCTACCCAGGGTCTTCATCATTCTCCCCTTCAGTGTCGTGAATGGTTAACTCATGCAGGCCTGAATTGGAAACCCTGTTTGATGCCTACTGACTTTTTGACAGACACTGCACAATTTACATAACCTCTCTTAACCTCAAGAAATAATAGTACCTTATGCATCTGCCCTTACTCCCCTGCAGTTCTTTTTTCAATACAGCAACCAAACTGATCCTATTAAGACACTTAAGTCAAATCAATTTATGACTTTGCTCAAAACTCACTAATGGCCTTTCATCTCACTAAGAACAAATGTTGATCTTTATAAGGATCTGCAAGGCTCTATGTGATTGGATAAATGCTTGACCTCATTTTCTATCCCTCTCCGTGTTCACTCTGTTCCAGTTCACCAGCCTACTTGCTAATTTTAAAAACTGCCCAGTGGAAAACAGGGTATAAAAACATGCTTGGTTTCTGTCTCCTCAGCACCATTATTATTTCTGATAATATTCTGAGAGCTTCCATAATCTTCAGAATAAACTTTCCCCAGGTGGCGCTAGTGGTAAAGAATCTGCCTGTTAATGCAGGAGATGCAGAGATGTGGGTTCAGTCCCTGGGTTGGGAAAATCCCCTGCAGAAGGAAATGTCAATGCTTTCCAGTATTCATGCCTGAAAAATTCTGTGGGCAGAGAAGCCTGGCAGGCTGCAGTCCTTGGGTCGCAAAGAGTCGAACATGACTGAGCACACACACACACAAATGCTTTTCATGTACCAACATGATGTCATTCAATCTTCATGACACCCTAAGGGGTGGTAATAATACCCAGTGGTTTTGAAGTGCAAAAATCACTGGAATCACACTGAGTGCTTCAACTTTCCTTCCACCAGTTATTAACTGTGACTTTGGGCAAGGTACTTAATCTGTTTTATCTCAGTTTCCTAATCTGTAAAATGAGATTAAAATAGCAGTTTCTATTAAATTGAGAGACAGTTATTAATTAATATTTGTAAAGTACCTAGAAGAAAGTTGAGCATATAGCATAAGTTTTTGCTAAACATTGAAATAAAAATGAATTCTTATTTTTTTCTTATTTTTTGTGCCTTAGTTTTATTACCTGTATAATAGGGATAGCAATATGGAATTTACTTCACAGGATTTTTGTGAGAATTAAATGAGATAGCCTGTACTGATTATAAAACAGTGTCTGGTACATGGTAAACTTTCAATAAATGTTAGCTATTAATATTCTTATCATCATAAAAACATGGAGTTTTAGACAGATTAACTGCAGTATGCAAGGTTACATGACCTGTAAACTGATGAATTGTGTCTTTGTCCAAGACTACTTCAGTGAAGATTAAAAGCTTTCAATTTCTTTACACATGATGATGGATGTTTTTTGTTTTGTAGTAAGTTTTAAAAATTCATCTTTGTTGTTCTTGTTTCCTCTTCTCAATTTGCTGATATAGCCTGATTTTCATTCTTGACTGTCATTATGTAGAAAAAGGAGAGGCAAGAACTCACTGGAAGTTGGTGCAGGTTGGAGAGTACAAAACTGAATTTCTCCTTGCATGGAATGTTTTCCTCTCCTTTACCATGACTTCATTCTCAGTTGCCAAACTGTGTCACACAGTATGAGTTCTTGCTGAAATGGAGAAGGGTGGGGGGTCATGAGACAGTCTTACAGACATCTGTGAATTCTGATCCAAGTGGATGTAGCTAAAGTAGTCACACTCATTTCAAAACTACAGAGACCTCCCACCCCCTCCTTTTTGTGTATTTATTTCTTTTGAATTTGTGATGTTCATTTGTGACAGACATGTAATATCAGTAAGCTAGGGTATTTCCAGATCATAAATTCTGTGCTTCTCATCCTTCATCTGCTCAACCACAAAACTCAATAATAAGCTACATCCCAAAAGAAATAGTTATTGCCAAACAACTCTAGGTAAGCAAAGACAGCCAAGTGTATGTTTTAGAATGTTTTCATAGAGAAGCATCTGTAAAATGTTTGTGCACTGGGAATAACAGAAGAGTTTACATAATTGTGCTGCTTATTTTCTTTTTTGGCAGTGAGGAAACACTCATGCAGCATATTTAAAAATATTTGTGTATTTCAGCTACATTTTCATTGGCAGTAGACACACAATCACAGTAACCAGGGTCAATCAAAATTCTATTTTACAGCTGGTGCGTAAAATGTGTAATCAAGTCACAGAAGTGTATCTGGATCCATGTATATGCATTCTTAACTTTTCCCTTTGTCTCATGAAGCATTCTACTGGAAAAACTGGACACATTTTAGATATCCAAATTAGGAACAATTTAAATGAAATGGCATCTCTATTTTATAAAATAAGTCTCATAAAAAGGAAAAGCACTATTTAATTCAGAAAAAGGAGGCTGTCCTAAGGAATGCATACTTAAAGAAAGCATATGATTGATATGCTTTTTATTTATACAGTAGTACAATGTAGTAAAGAATAATGTATAATTCTGGAAGTTTTTAAATTCACAAAGTCCTTGTTAGAGAAAGAAAATGAATCAGTCTTTAGTTCAACTCTAAATTGAGTCTAATTTAAGATTCTTAACAAAGTAGGAACTCTGTGCACATGATGGTTAATCATGAGAAAAGAAGATGGAAACTTGGCTGATTCACATTATTTTTTAAAATATATAAAAATAAGGATACATGTATAGGGGGACATGGCGTTTAAAGGTAAATGATAAGCAGTCACAACTAGTGAGAAGCTCATCTAACCACATATTCACAGGTAAAGTCTCTGTGGTCACATGAATGCTGTGATGAGTGAGATTTGGGGGACAGTCCAGCAGAACACACTGTTCCGGGTTCCAGTCTCAAATATTACTGGAGCAAATTGATGTGTTCACCATTTAATTCAGATTTTTTATATCTCATTTATTGTATGGATATAAAAATATAACTTGATCCTTCTGCCACAAGGCAGACAGGACCTGTGAGTAGAAATATGAAGGCCCTGTTCATCAGCCTCTGCTTATCTCTATGGTGATAAATGCATGTTTGTTGCCTGGCAGACAATGCCCAGGCTACCAAACCAGACATTAGGCAGCTAGCACTCACCTAACAGTCACCATCGCACAGTGGAATATTGAAGCCCAAAGATGAATAGTCGAGTGGTATTCACCAAAAAAGACTGATTACTTAAATGAGCTACTTT
The DNA here is from genome assembly GCF_003369695.1 of Bos indicus x Bos taurus. NCBI lineage: Eukaryota > Metazoa > Chordata > Mammalia > Artiodactyla > Bovidae > Bos > Bos indicus x Bos taurus. The sequence goes on along the minus strand of NC_040079.1, from coordinate 66,872,120 downwards.
GTTATTTAATTAATTAACTGAATCTTTATCCCCAAAAGTTTTAGGCAATCTCAGAAAAATAAAAGAAAATCAAACAGAAGATATGAGTTATTGAAAAGTAGAAATCATTTTGCAAATATAAAACTAGGGAAAATGCAGATTTAAACACATTTTGAATGAGATTTTGTTATTAGATCAATGAATGTTCCCTCTATTCTTAGTGATTTAGTGCAATTGATGTTCCCTACCAATTCCAAATCAGTTAAATTTTGTTATATTCTTTGTATGTAATGAATTGTTTTCAACAGGATAATATTATTAATATAAATTAAATTCCCCACTCCCCTGTTTTTTATATTTACCCTTCTTCAGTAATTTATTGAATAGATTTAAAGAGATTGCAACCCTGAGTGCCTATGGGGACCAGTCAGGTGATATAAGGAGTTAACCAGGCTTGACAGAGGCTTTGTTCTTCTGGACACCACATATGTAGTCAGAGTGGGCTGAGCTGATTTAGCCTAATCACCTGTTGCTTTGCAGATATTTGGGCACCTAATAAAACTTCTGAGTTTATTTTTATTAAAAGCTAGAAATTTGGATTTTTTTATTTGAACATGCATTTTAAACGTTATCAACTTATAAAAACACTTTATAAACTACTATATAGGTAGAATAGTACATGTTTTCTGGCTGATTTAGCAACTTGTGACGGTATATTTTGATTGTGATCAACTCATAAGGTCTGTATTAATCCTATGAAACCACACACACACACACACACACACACCTAATCTAATCTGGTGGTTGTTGGTAGGTATATCAGTTATGATAAGCAGAGTTATAGGCTGTGGTAGCAAAGAGCCACAAACTTAGCAGGCTTGCAAAAACAGAGGTTTATTTCTCCCTTGTGCTGTATGTTCATAATAGGTGGATAAGGAGGTTTTGTTTGTCATAGAGACCGAGACTGATGAAACGGTCCCTGTCTGAAACACTGTGCTGTGCTTAGTCTCTCAGTCATGTCAACTCTTTGCAACCCCATGGACTATAGCCTGCCAGGCTCCTCTGTCCATGGGTGTTCTCCAGATAAGAATACCAGAGTTGGTTGCCATGCCCTCCTCCAGGGATCTACATTGGGTAGAGAGAAAAAAGACAAGGAAAACCCCACAGTGACTTTTCAAATGACATGCCTCTTTTCAGCATGTTGTCATTGGCCAGAGCTAGTCACATAGAATTTGGTGAAGAGTTTGGCCTCGCTCAAAGAGAGGTTTGGCCTTTCCTTCAGCTTCTGACAGGAAAGTCTTTGTTTAGGGTGAGCCCTGGCTGTTTCTGACCATTTTAGCTGGGGGATGGCCATGTCAGAAATAGCAACCATGTGATTTGTGTGAACATTGGGCCATGCAGTTATTAGTTGTCCTGGGGACTGAATCCATCCATTTGGTCATTCAATCTCTCATGCCTGTGTAATGAAGTTCTAATAAAAACTCTGTGTGTTGTGTGTTGTCACACACTGATACTGCAAGGATCATGGATCCAAGGGCAATGGAAGCCTTGCATTGGAACCCTCTCAGCCTTTGCTCTATGACTTTCTTCTTTCAATTTATTTTCATCTGTATCCTTTGTAATAACCCCTAAATGTGAGTACAGTAATATTCAGTGAATTTTGTAAAACTTGTAGGGTATTATCAGATCTCACAGTGGTTTTGGAAATTCCCTGAATTTGGTTTTGGTATCAGAAGTAAGGGAGTCTATGCCCTAAAATGTCACAGTTCAATTAAATCTGGGTTTCTGATCTCAACTCAGTTCTGTGGGTGGAATTTTATAAAGTCTCCTCAAGGAAGAGCAGCACAGGTAGGAAAACTGGGATATTTGTAAACTTTAATACAATATACAACAATGGACTTAAGGAGGGAAAAGTTACTTGCATTCAGCCATAAAGGATATATATGCGTCAGCCTAGTATACAAAGTTGAGAAGTTTATGCCAGACATAGGGGCAGAGTACACATAACCATGAAGTGTTGCACAGCATGACATGAGCAGAGAACTTATATGTACTCTTTAGTTCCATAACCATTGGGGAGTGACAGGTCTGGGACAGGTAATAAGGAATTTTACATCGTTAGCAAGATAAAGGTGCTTAAGAATAGTCAGGACTGATTGGGAAGAGAAATCTTGGACTAGGTCAGCACTGTGAGGTCAACAGTGAAACTGGGCATTATGGGAGCCTCATCAAAGTAGGTCAGTGTGCAAAAGAACACTCAGAGCAGAGTCTTGCACAGAGAACCTCCAGGGAGGTTCTCTCTGTCCTGAGTGCTCACTGTTATTCAGTCAGATGGAACCTTATAGACTTAAGAATTTGAAAGTGCTGAGCAGAGCTAGTCATTCTTTTCTCACCAAGATCTTTAAAATGTTGACAGGTTTGGTCCTATTCCTCTGGGTAATTTAGACCTGTTTTGGGACACCTGGTTCTCTGGGTATATGGGTTTTGAAGATGTGCCCTGAAGTCCAAGTGGTAATAACCTTTTTCTTTATGACCCAATCAGATCAGATCAGTTGCTCAATCGTGTCCGACTCTTTGTGACCCCATGAATTGCAGCACACCAGGCTTCACTGTCCATCACCAACTCCCAGAGTTCACTCAGACTCACGTCCATCGAGTCAGTGATGCCATCCAGCCATCTCATCCTCTGTCGTCCCCTTCTCCTCTTGCCCCCAATCCCTCCCAGCATCAGAGTCTTTTCCAATGAGTCAACTCTTCCCATGAGGTGGCCAAAGTACTGGAGTTTCAGCTTTAGCATCATTCCCTCCAAAGAAATCCCAGGGCTGATCTCCTTCAGAATGGACTGGTTGGATCTCCTTGCAGTCCAAGGGACTCTCAAGAGTCTTCTCCAACACCACAGTTCAAAAGCATAGCCCAGGGAAATAGAACCAGAAATAAACTGACATACTACTGTTTGAAATGAATAAAGTGAATTCTTCATAAAGCTATACTTTTGTAAAGTGTATTCCAATAACAGAATGACCCTTGTATTAGTCCATCTGGGGTGCTGTAACAAAAATTATACAGCAGATATTTATTTATCACAGTCCTAAAGACTGAGAGACAGATTCTATGTCTGGTGAGAGCTCATTTCTAGTTTATACTTGGCTGTCTTCTCATTATGTTTTCATGTGATGGAAGGTACAAAGTTGTTCTCTGGGGTCTCTTTTAAAGGGTACTAATCCCAGTCATTGGAGAAGGCAATGGCACCCCACTCCAGCACTCTTGCCTGGAAAATCCCATGGACAGAGGAGCCTGGTGGGCTGCAGTCCATGTGGTCACTAAGAGTCGGACATGACTGAGTGACTTCATTTTCATTTTTCACTTTCATGCAGTGGAGAAGGAAATGGCAACCCACTCCAGTGTTCTTGCCTAGAGAATCCCAGGGATGGAGGAGCCTGGTGGGCTGCCGTCTATGGGGTCACCCAGAGTCAGACATGACTGAAGGGACTTAGCAGCAGTAGCAGCAGCAATCCCAGTCCTAACTGTCTTCATGTCCTCATCACTTTCCAAAGGCCCCACCTTCAAATACCATTACATCATAGGCAGACACTTCACCATCTGAGTCACCAGGGAAGCCCACACTGGGGATTAGATTTCACCATATGATTTGGAAGAGACACAAACATGCATATTATGGCTGTGCTGTTTTTAAGAAGAGTGCTTGAATAACAATTTGAGATAGTTCAGTTCAGTTGCTCAGTCCTGTCTGACTCTTTGCGACCCCATGAATTGCAGTACTCCAGGCCTCCCTGTCCATCATCAACTCCCAGAGTTCACTCAGACTCACGTCCATTGAGTCAGTGATGCCATCCAGCCATCTCATCCTCTGTCGTCCCCTTCTCCTCTTGCCCCTAATCCCTCCCAGCATCAGAGTCTTTTCCAATGAGTCAACTCTTCCCATGAGGTAGCCAAAGTATTGGAGTTTCAGCTTCAGCATCATTCCCTCCAAAGAAATCCCAGGGCTGATCTCCTTCAGAATGGACTGGTTGGATCTTCTTGCAGTCCAAGGGACTCTCAAGAGTCTTCTCCAACACCACAGTTCAAAAGCATCAATTCTTCGGTGCTCAGCCTTCTTCACAGTCCAACTCTCACATCCATACATGACCACTGGAAAAACCACAGCCTTGACTAGAGGGATCTTTGTTGGCAAAGTAATGTCTCTGCTTTTCAATATGCAGAAGAGTGCTTGAATAACAAGTTGAGATAGTCGCCAGTTAATTTTTTCTTCTTCAATTACTGTCTCCATTTGAGCTTCCCAGGGGGATTTATTAGGGAAAAGGAAGAAAAAAGATAAAAATGACAAATTCTTAGTTTCAAAGTTCAAAAAACACTTTCTAGCTATAAGAGAGAAACAGTTAATAGGTAACAAGTGGAAAATTCCATGGAAGGAGGAGCCTGGCAGGCTATAGTTCATGGGGTCACAAAGAGTCGGAGGTGACCGAACACAGCACATACAGCACATGTAATCTGGCAGAATTTTTTTTTTTTTTAAATCTAGACCATAAACTGCAAAAGGTCATAGAAACTGAAAGCTTAATATGGAGGGAAAAATTGACAGTGTGAGTTTGGGGGATAGTAGATGAAGTGCTTAATTTTTCAGCCCCATCCTTTGTGGCTAGAAATTTATAGTAACAAGAAGGAACCCTTCCTTACATTGAAGAGCACAGAGTAGATAAGACTATTGCTTGGCACTTACTACCAAGATCTCTAGCTAAAGTTTTTTTCTACCAGAGTTGATTAAGGCCAATAGTGATCTTGCTGCTGCTGCTGCTGCTGCTAAGTCACTTCAGTCATGTCCGACTCTGTGCAACCCCATAGACAGCAGCCCATCAGGCTCCCCCGTCCCTGGGATTCTCCAGGCAAGAACACTGGAGTGGGTTGCCATTTCCTTCTTCAATGCGTGAAAGTTAAAAGTGAAAGTGAAGTCGCTCAGTCGTGTCCGACTCTTCGAGACCCCATGGACTGCAGCCCACCAGGCTCCCCCGTCCATGGGATTTTCCAGGCAAGAGTACTGGAGTGGGGTGCCATTACCTTCTCCAAATAGTGATCTTAAGTCAGAGTGATTCCCTGTTCCTGGCTCTCAGTCTTCCTCAGGTTCATATGGGCTTGAAAGATCAGCCAAATCTTCTAGGAGAGCCCAGAAGAGCCCAGTTATGGTGAGTGTATCCAGAGGGATCCTGATTTGCTTATGTCAATGATCTTTTATGTAGCAGTAAACTCACAGTGGACAGGTTCTGGTAGTGAAGTCTCTGTTGAGAAATTTGTTAACTCCAGTATGTTCTGGAATGGAAATGAGTTTCACTTAAAAGATCAGTTTTCATGCTTCATGGTATGACAGATCAATGACCCCAAGTAGAGTTCTGTCTCACAGGTACTAATGCCTTGTGGAATTTAGCTTCTCTTCAATGGGCAGATGGATAAGCAGAGCTTGTGAAAGATTTAAAATACTAGCTATACACTGATGACTTCCTCATTCTTGACTCCATCTTTGACTTTCTCCTGATCTCCAGACTTGTGTATCCAGCTGCCTGCTCAACATCTTTAAGTAGGTGCCCAATTGGAACTTCAAACTTGACATTTCCAAAACAGAAATATTATTCATCTCTAGAACTGGCTACATAATTTGCAGGGCCCAGTGCAAAATGAAAATACAAAACGTCTTGTGCAAAAAGTAGGAAAAAGTGCCATTAAAATATTAAAACAGAAAGCTTTTTCCTTTTTTCCTATGCCCTCTCTCAACTTGTCATAGTGTTTTTTCATTTGTTATTAATGTCATAGTTCCTCAAACATGAGGAATAATCATCCATGAGTACAGAGCATCACAGGACCAGGAGAGATGACAGCAACAGGAACTAGAGGCAGTGCATGAGTCAGGACAGGACAGTCAAGCCAGGCATCTCTTATTCTTGTGGGTCACTACCTTTTCAAAGGGTACTGAAGCCTCCATACAGGGTGATGCTAGGTATCCAGAAGTAGGATGGCCTGGGGAAGTGTGGGATGAACATACATCCTGGAGTAGAAGGTCTCAGAGGTCATGGACAATGAAGGCAAGACTGAGCAGGACTTGGGGTATCTGCTAAGACCCCATCCTAGGGAAGAAAGGTGTCAGCAGAAGTCATAATCACATGTGATTTGCGGCCCCACTGTTCCATTGGACTTCATTTACAAAACACAAAATCAAAGATCCCTAAAATGTTCTCCTCCACAATTTTCTTCTCAAATGTTACCTCCTTGGAGAGAGGTTCTGACTATCCTATTTGAGGTGCTTTTTCCTCTGACAAAAACTGTCGTGTCTTTTCTCATACCAATAAGCAATTCTCCAGTTCTCTGAAACCAGCTGGTATGAGTCCAACAATTCCTTTTAATTATGACACAAACTATCCAGAGTCAGCACAGAACCCACAGGTAGAAAACTTGATTCCACAAGACTGCCTTTCACTCCAGATCCTGGTTGCAATCCCAGGCCACCTGCAAGTCTGACTGATCAGCTATAAATTGGGGATTCTCATGACACAAAGCTAGTGGAGGTGATAGAATTCCAGTTGAGCTATTTCAAATCCTGGAAGATGATGCTGTGAAAGTGCTGCACTCAATATGCCAGCAAATTTGGAAAACTCTGCAGTGGCCACAGGACTAGAAAAGGTCAGTTTTCATTCCATCCCAAAGAAAGGCAATGCCCAAAATTGTTCAAACTAATGCACAATTGCACTAATCTCATATGCTAGCAAAGCAATGCTCAAAATTCTCCAAGCCAGGCTTCAGCAGTACGTGAACCATGAACTTCCAGTTGTTTAAGCTGGATTTAGACAAGGCAGAGGAACCAGAGATCAAATTGCCAACATTTGTTGGATCATCAAAATAGCAAGAGAGTTCCAGAAAAACATCTATTTCTTCTTTATTGACTATACCAAAGCCTTTGACTATGTGGATCACAACAAACTGTGGAAAATTCTTAAAGAGATGGGAATACTAGACCTGCCTCCTGAGAAATCTGTATGCAGATCAAGATACAACAGTTAGAACTGGACATGGTACAACAGACTGGTTCCAAATTGGGAAAGTAGTATATTGATGCTGTATACTGTCACCCTGTTTATTTTTCTTATGTGCAGAGTACATCTTGTGAAATGCTGGGCTGGATGAAGTACAGGCTGGAATCAAGATTGCTGGGAGAAATATCAATAACCCCGGATATGCAGATGATACCACCCTTATGGCAGAAAGTGAAGAAGAACTAGAGCCTTTTGAAAGTGAAAGAGGAGAGTGAAAAAGTTGACTTAAAACTCAACATTCAGAAAACTAATATCATGGTATCAGGTCCCATCAACAATGGAAACAGTGAGAGAGTTTATTTTTTTTAAGCTCCAACATCACTGCAGATGGTGACTGCAGCCATGAAATTAAAAGATGCTTTCTCCTTGAAAGAAAAGCTATGACCAACCTAGAGAACATATTAAAAAGCAGAGCCATTACTTTGCTGACAAAGGTCCATCTAGTCAAAGCTATGGTTTTTCCAGTGTTCATGTTTGGTTATCAGAGTTGGACTATAAAGAAAGCTGAGTGCCAAACAATTGATGCTTTTGAACTGTGGTGTTGGAGAAGACTCTTGAGAGTCCCTTGGACTGCAAGGAGATCAAACAAGTCAATCCTAAAGGAAATTAGTCCTGAGTATTCATTGGGAGGACTGATGCTGAAGCTGAAGCTCCAATACTTTGGCCACCTGATGCAAAGAACTGACTCATTGGAAAAGACCCTGTTGCTGGGAAAGATTAAAGACAGAAGGAGAAGGGAATAACCAAGGACATGGTTGGGTGGCATCACTGACTCGATGGACATGAGTTTGAGCAAGCTCCGGGAATTGGTGAAGGACAGGGAAGCCTGGCATGCTGCACTCCATGGGGTCGTAAAGAGTTGGACACGACTGAACAACTGAACTGAACTGATGATTCTCCTCCTTCGATTCATAACTGCTAGAAGAGTTCACAGAACTCAGGAAGACACTTATGTTTAGTACTTTGTCATAAAGCTGCAAATGAATAGCTAGTTGAAGATGTAAATAGAACAAGGTCCAGAAGGATCCCAAGCACGTTATTTCCCCATGGAGTTGGGTGTGTTATCCTCCTCGTATGTGGATTTGTTCCCCAGCCTGGAAGCTCTCTGAACTTCTTTATTCAAGAATTTTTATAGAGCCCAGTCTCCAGTTCCCCTTCCCCTTCCTGAAGCTAGGGAGTGGGTGGTTTCCAGTCACTTGGTCTTTCCAGAGACCAACCCAACCTGAGGCTACCTAAGGGTCCCATCCTCAGTTTTCTTACTGATATGAGCTCAAGTGTGTCTGAAAGTTGCTCATGGTATATGATAAAAGATACTCCTATCACTTAGGAAATTCCAAGGGTTTTATGAGCTCTGGCCAGAAACAAAGACTAAAGCTACTTTTAATTATACAGAAAAACACATTATTCTCTTACCCATTCTCAACTTTATTTTTCTTCCTCATATTTAGCACAACTTTTAAATTAATAATTTATCTGTTTATCAACCAGTTTCTTTTTTGTGTGTTATGACATTATTTATAGTTAATTCATACCCAGTTACATGGAAAGAATATGTATTGCTGAACAGATATTTTATTAAAACAATTTTGCCTTTATTTACTCATTAAGAATATTTAATAGATAACTGTTTGTTGAACAAGTCCATAGCTATGTGAGGGATTATGGGGGAATATGAAGGTAAATTAGACAGAGTCCCCATCTTCACAGTGCCTGTCATTAAAGGGTCACACGTTAAAATTTTAATAAAAATTATTGAACTTCAGTGGGGAAAAAAAGTTGCTTCTTCTGAGGAGATTGAGTCAATGACAAAGTATACCTAAGTTGAGCTTCAAAGAATGGATACTAAATATTCCAGTCCTTTTTTTCTTATGATTTTTTTTTTCTGTATATAACTTGAAAGTTGTCTTAAGGTTCTAGGCTTATATGGACCAAGCTACATAATTGTGTCTAGATAACTTAGAATGAATGCAATTTTTAAAGGGTGTACTAACAATGAAATATGAATAACTGATCAGAAAAATTAATCTTAACCCATATTTTTCTTATGAAGCTTTAGGAATGCCTAGATGGATGGAAAATATAGTGTATTGTCTTAGTATTTGAACCAAGTAAAAGAATAAGTGCTGGTGTAATGAGAAATGTTAAATGTGATGGACAAACCAGCTGAACAAACAGGCTGGGAATTTGTTTTATGAAACTCACCTTACAGAATTTCACCCAATAAAATACATGGGCATGCAGTATTAATTTTTTCTGTGTCTATGTATCATCACAAAAGAACCTTTTTAAATCATATTCTGGGTGCACACTTGGTCCCATTTGAACACAGTTTATGAACACTTACTTCCTTATTTGAATTCTACCTTTTGACAAACGGGCAAGAGTCCAAGCATGGTTAACTGTTAGTCTAATACAAGTCGACCTGAATCTTAATGCAAAACAACTCAAATTCACCAGAACTCAACATACTATGAAATTGTAACCTTGTATTTTATTTGGTTGTCCTCAGTTTAAGTCCATATCCTTTTCAAACTGAAAAATAAATACCTTTGAATACAATTGAATGGAAATACAAGTTATATGACAGCAACTACAATAAAAATCTCACTTCATTTTAATAAAAAAACAAAACAATAAAACAGAAGTTAGAAAAGCCATGTTTCTTTTAACCCATTGATTCCTCATTATGCAAGATTATCCCCAGAAGCCTGCACTCCACCACTTTTCCCAGTTCTGACACAGATTTGGCCAGAAATGAAGGACTTCAGGGCAAAATGAATTAACTCTTTGCTGCTTTGCCAAATAAATATTTAAACTTTGTTTTTTTTTTTACTCCTTCCTTCCTATACCTTCCAAGACATCTGTGAATGGAGTTAGACACAAATCCTTTGTAGTCGTGGTCTGTAAATTTTGTCTATTGAGAGCAACACAACCAAGTTAAAATGCCCTTTGAGCAATTTAGTGTGTATCACTATTAGTTTTTCCAATATTTTAGAGGGGTAGTTTCCATCTAAAATATTTTTGGATATCCTGCATCAAATCCTGTGTGGACAGTGTTTGCTCTATTTCCTACTTCCAGTTTAGTTTGCATTTTGTTACAGTTATTCCTGAACTTTCTATCCTTTAAATGTGTTGTTCTGGTAATCTTGTTAGAACTGTCTGTATTTTTAAACTGTTAAGAATTCAAATAAAAACATCCTTATCTTGCCTTTAATAATAAGTCATACATTTGAAGCAAATGAATACTCATGTGTTACTTGTTTCTGCATTTACTGTTTTCAAAAAATAACGATAGCTGTTTGGTGTTCATCAGCCCTCATCTGCTTCGTTAAAGCTGACGAGAGCTATCTGCAGATCACAGTCCTTGAGTAGATACTGCAGAGGCAGGATTTAGCCAATTTACCAAACCGGAGTTTGCAGATTCTGCTGTTGCTTGCTAGTGTGGACAATCTCTTTGAAGTTGGAATCCCTAGGGACAAGTTTGAGAGGGTGCTGAGTTGCTTCAAATGGTATCATATTTAACACCAGAAAAAATCCATTGTGAAGGAGCTGGCAGCACTGTACTGCTGTGCTGAGATGCTTTTTCTGAGAGACTAGAATTTCGATAAAAGGACAGAATAACAATGTACTGTATTGATTTAACGTGGAAGACAACAGTGATTCTTGCTTATTTTTTTTTCTCTTTCTTTTTTTGGTATTGTTTTCTTGTCGATCCTTTTCACTTGAGCACTGTTTCCACATTTTTCCACTGTGAGCCCAGACTTGGATTAAATCACATGGGAAGCGAAGTTCCTGTATTAATTTCAGCTTGCTTTTGAAAGCATCAGCTCACAGGATAGAAGCTCATCACACTTCAGCTTGTAAATGCTCTGGCAGGCTTGGCTAGTCAACTTGCAACATTTCAGGGCTGCAAACCTCATTGCTTGTTGGTAGATACAGGAGACACAGTTCATGGGTATCAGGTTTCAATGGGGGAAAAAAAGTAGTAAGAAATGTTCTAATGCAGCAACACAAACACACAGATTTTTGTAAAGTGCAAGTAGATCATAAGTTGAGGCCTCAGAGAACTCAGTAATCAATTTAATATAAAATGACATGCAATTTATTTCTATCAATTTGCCTTGTTTGCTTTTTAAAAAATTTTTTTCCATCTTTTGTTTTAAAGAGCTTTTCGAGGAGGTGCTTGTTAAAGGAGTCTTTTGGCAGGTTGTTCCCCCAAACTATGGGAAGAAATGGGAAGTAAAATGGAGATGGCAGAAGCTGAATGATGCCTTTAAATTGACTGACAACATCATTCCCTATTATTACTACCTTGTAGACTGCCAAAGAACTAATGTACTTCAGACATCTAATGTAATTAATTCAGGACCACAAGTCTGAATCACAAATCTACATGTGGATTCAGTAGGAAAAAGAAAAATATGGTCCGGAGGAGAAAAAATATCTTTTTGCACAGCTACCTCTAATTTTAAACAGGGTATAAATTAAACATTCTTTGATAATAATATGCAATGACAGCATAATCATATGCTAACATTTAATCACCTTTTATATACAATATTACCCTGATTCTTCTTTAAAATTTTATGTTGTATATTGCTGTACATTTTTCTTGCTGATTGATTCTCTTTATTACTACTGATTTTATTTATGCTGCTAATTTTTTTTCCTAAGCATATATTTTAATGAGTAGTTTTGTTCCGCTAACGTCTACAGAATAAGAGAATTCAGCACACCTGCCTAAATAAGATGCTTGAGATCACTGAGGAAAGAAATTGACATTTTACTTTACCCTCAGCATGGAGCCGGGGGCAAAGTTTGATCTGAAAACTTGCAAATTAACCAAAACTGTCACTCAGGAGTTATGGGCCTGAATGCTGCAAAATATGTTCTTTGAAGTCCTCATTTCAGCAAAATTATTAAAAACTTTATATCTAATTAAAATTGTAACTGCATTCCCATTTTTCAAAATCTCTATATCCTCAGGGCCAATTGGGATGAGCGAATCTGCACCCTCCTCTCTGAGCAGGCTGAACTGCTCCTACAGCAATATCAGATCATTACCATCTCCCCAGCTGAGAGGGAGCAGCCATTATCATGCAGCATTATTAATCTTCTTGTCTTATCAACTTGCAAATCACAAGCCATTGAGCCTTATGGCATGGTTCTGGGTCCATAGTTATTCATTTTGTAGGTCTACCTAGCCTTTGAGTCTCCTTAATCACCTGAAGATTGTCAGTCTCTTACCTTGGCCTGCCCCTGTGGCCCTTCTCAGCTCCTGTGAAACGTCCATGATGTTCTTTCTCTCTCTCTCTTTCTCAAGAGAAAAAAAAGAAAAGACTTTTATTTAAAAGAGGGAGAGAGAGAGTGCACAAGAGAGAAAGAGAGACAGTAAGGAGGATAAATTTCATTAATGGATGTGAATTAACATCCTACTGCCAAGAGCTGACCCTTTCTCCTGACATGTACGTCTAAGTCATTCTTGTCACTCTCTCCCCCATTAATATTCTGAAAAAGACAGTACATTGAAGAGAATAGAATGAGATAGTTCCCTTAAACAGGCACTGTTGACCTTAGGTTGGGGATTTTTCTTTAATTTGCTTTTCTTAAAAATAAAATATTAATCATATTGGAAAAGGCGAGCAGAGTTCCTCTACATTTTTTCAATATATTCCGTTTTAATATTGCACTCATTAAATTAAGTCATTGAACATTTTGAACATTTTTAAGTGCCAAAAGAAGATAGAAATGTAATTTCCAAGAGAAAGTAGATGAGACAGGCTGAGGTACCCTTGTGACAACTCTTATTTCTGCCAACCTCAATGTACATGCCATAAACACTGGTCTTTGGGGATCTTAAATGCCTCCTGATCATTTTAATATTGTAAGTTTTTAATTTCATGAAAGTACAATATTCCAACATGAGTTTCAGCTCTTAGCAAAATTTCAATCACAGGGTTTCTAGAACCAGTCAGATGTTATGATTGCTATTATTAAAGATTTTAGTTTATAATATTGGTTGATGACTGAATTTGGGTGAGACACAAAATAAATGAAAATGAATATTTGACCTAGATTTTTAGAATAATGCAGATATATTTAAGTTCACGTTATATGTAGGTATTCTATTAACTATCACTATCATATGTAATGATAACTTTATGACTTTGTAATTAAAATCATTTTGCCCTGCAAAAATAATATTATATGCCTATAATCACCTGGAAAGAACCTTTGCCCTTTTATCATTTCGAAAAGAAGGTCATTTAGATGAGAAACTGTAATATGAATTTGGAAAGGACTGGTACAGTGGATTAATGCACTGGCTTTGTCATCTCTGGAGGCCCGTGTTAAAAATGTGACTTAGGACACTTGTGAAATGAATTTGATGGTAGTGATGAAACCCTTAAGTGTGCCTTAGTATACAGAATTATCTTAAAACTTAAAGATGCAACTAATTAACAAACTGGCCTCAAAACAGCAAAAGTCTCTACTTCAGAATTAAGATATATTTATAGCTCTTTCTGAGGATTCTGATATTTTCAGGAAGCATAAAGCCCTTACACATTATTTATGATTTGAGCTAAATTTGAAATGGCTAAATTAGAGAGAAGGTAAATTTAGGTCCTTATATAAGAGTTCTTTGGTTTCTTATTTTAATTGTCTTAGATCGCACAGGAACTATTAATATTAGCTTAGGTTTCAGTTAGATAAGTATAAAGTAGAGTAATTTGCCAATACAGCCAATCAGGCAGATTCTTCTCCAATTCTGTAATTTTTCTGTGGATTAGGTAGTTTTATATAAGTTGGAAAATAAACACTCATATTTCGTTTTATCAGGTTAAACACAATCGGGGAAAGTAGGGTAATCAGAATTTAGTGAAATATTTAACCGAATGGTTATTGGGTTGGAGCTAACTACTTCCAGTCTATTATTTGTAAATTCTAGGACAAGTATCTCCTCATAACTGTAACTGATTTTCTCATAATACAACACTTAACATAAGCTTCTGGTATAATGAATGATATAACTTGCATTCTCAGTTGCTACTGCTGCTGCTGCTACTGCTAAGTCGCGTCAGTTGTGTCCGACTCTGTGCGACCCCAGAGACGGCAGCCCACCAGGCTCCGCCGTCCCTGGGATTCTCCAGGCAAGAACACGGGAGTGGGTTACCATTTCCTTCTCCAATGCAGGAAAGTAAAAAGTGAAAGTGAAGTCGCTCAGTCATGTCCGACTCTTAGCGACCCCATGAACTGCAGCCTACCAGGCTCCTCCATCCATGGGATTTTCCAGGCAAGAGTACTGGAGTGGGGTGCCATTGTCTTCTCTGCAGTTGCTACTATTTGAGCTTAATTTCTCATGTAGAGGGCTTCCCTGGTAGCTCAGCTGGTAAAGAATCCACCTGCAATGCAGGAGACCCCAGTTCAAACTCTGGGTTGGGAAGATCCCCTGGAGGAGAATATGTTCAAATCCTCAATGATACAGATTAATGTTGTGATGCTGTCTTCTGAGGAATTATGTAAGCTTTTTTTTTTCCCCTTGAGGATCAGGGATTATTTATTCAACAAACATGTATTCAATGCATACCACGTGCCAGACACTCTCCCCAGTACATAAGATACATCAAGAGAACAAAACAAAGACCTCTACCCTCATGCAGCTAATGTTCCAGTGGGCAGAGACAAACACTAAATAATAAACATACTATGTAAATTATATTGTATTTTACAAGGTGCTAAGTGTTAAAGGAGAAGATAGAGCAAGGTTAAGGCAGTTGGGGATGCAAGAATGTGGAATGGGGGTGATAGGGAGCAAGAGAATGATTGTTGTATTAAAATAAGAAAAATGAGGAAGTCACCCAAATGGCAATCTAGAGGAGAAACATTCCAGGAAAACAGAATAAAACCATTGCAGGGTTTATGTAGAAGAGTAACATGATCTAAGTTATATTTTTAAAGGATTAGTCAGGTTACTGTGTTGAGAAAAGATTGTAGATACAAGAGCAGTGACCAAGACAAGCAAGAGCTTGACTAAACTTTCAACAGATTTCTACCTGACTATGGCTCCTCACCTTCCTTTTCTTAGAGCATTAACTTTAGAAAACTTGCAGTTGTAAATTCTTCCTCAGACCTTTTGAGATATAAATCTTTTCCTGGCCTCTTGCCAGTTTTACAACCCAGGAATGTCTTTCTCAAGGCTCTGGGAGCCATCTCTTTGAGATGTAATCATCTAGAAGAGGGTGTCCCTATCTCCCAGGCTCTGTGGGAGGGCAGCAGCCTAACTTGGATAAGCACCAATTAGCAAACACAGATGATCTAATCACTTCGACAGCCACCCCCTGAGCTTCTGCAAGACTTTTCCACTAGCTCATTCTAGTGCTTAGAAGTTCTTCTGCTTTTTGTTTCAGCAGAGTTAAAGTTGAATTCAATATGCTTCCATATGGAAATAGTCTTGAATACAAGTCTTATTTGTCTTTTTCAATGAAAAGTTTCTTTTCTAATTCAAACAGAAAGATCTATTAGGAGGCTCCTAGGTTTTCTAGGCAAGAGATGAAGGTGGTATAGATGTGGGTGATATTAGTCAAAATACACTTTAAAGCTAGTCTTTACTCATAGAATTGGCAAGAGGAAGGAATATGAAGTCAGGTACATACATCTCCAGGGTTTTTGACCTCAATGACTGGAAGGAAGGAATTGCTGTCTGTATGATGAGGTAGGTTATGGATTAAGCATGCCAGCACGTTTGTCTGAACTCACCTTGAGTCCTTGTACAATTGAAAGAAAGCATTTAAATCTTCATTTTCAAAGCAGCAGTTTCTCATTGGAGTCACTTGTTCATGCAAACCATTCGTACTATTTTTGTTCTAAAAGAAGAAATGTATTGCTTTGAATGATTCAAAATGCTCATTTTCATTAGTGCCAGGAATAATTTTATTTAGTTAATTTTTATTATGGATAAGCATCATGTATAAGGCTGGAGAACATCAGCCAGCTATGTTCCAAAGGTGAGTTTAAAGAACAACCTATTAACTAAAGCCATAAAGAATGTGCTTGTCAGAGAACTATAATCAATATCCCATGATAAACCTTAATGGAAAGTTATGAAATATATATAATAAGAAAAAGAATATTTATACATATAAAATGGGTCATTTTGCTTTATTATGGTAATTAACACAACATTGTAATTCAGCTTTACCTCAGTAAAAAAAAAAAAAAAAAGAATGTGCTTGTGACAGGAGTAACAGAATTAAAACAGAGAGTTTTGATGAATGATCTCTGGAGGCAGGGCTGATGGTACAGTTGATATTACAGAACCGGGCTTTCTGATAATAGTGGAGATGTTAGCATTTCATTACCAGAAGGAAAGGTAAAAGCTGGGGGCAATTGTTGTGAGGTATAGAAAGGCTGGAGTATTAACTAGAACAATATAACCTGCAAGGAGCCTGATGATCTTAGGGGCAAGGTTTGTGAACAACCAACAAGAATGATGCTCAATTTATATAACTGAGAGAAATCAAGAATAGGTGATCAGGAGACTGAAAACCTATCTCCAAATACAGGAGTTAGGACTTCAAAATATGGATTTGAGGACACAGTTCATCTCACAGTAGTACCCATTTATGGTCTTCCCCAGGGCTGTATTAATGCTTTCATCCTCTGTTGTAAAATAGTCTGATGGGTTCTGAATGGTCTTCATATTCCTACAGAGAAAAATGCCAGTTCACTGTATCAAGTCCATTCTATTAATTAGACCTGATTATCAAGAATTCTTGAGTACATTGGAGGCCCGTGCATGTTAAGTACATGCTCAAAAGGTTAGGAGATAAACTCAACAAAAGGATCCACAGCATCAGTGAGATCTTTAGGGATTCATGATACAGGGCATGGCACAGTATACCTTTTTAATAAGGTTTAAAAATTTCTCTTGATAAAATTGACATTCAATAAATGTTTTAATTAACCCAATTAGCCATATTTTTAAAGAGTCCTAGAAAGAAATAATACTAATTTATCTGTTAATAACTGATAATTTTGTGTAAATTTTAACCCAACATTGTTTTTAGTACATACTATACACCCCTTGGAGAAGGCAATGGCAACCCACTCCAGTACTCTTGCTTGGAAAATCCCATGGGTGGAAGAGCCTGGTAGGCTCCTCCAGTACTCTTGCCTGGAAAATCCCATGGGCGGAGGAGCCTGGTAGCGTCCGTGGGGTTGTACAAAGTCGGACATGATTGAAGTGACTTAGCAGCAGCAGCAGCATACACTCCTAACCCTTGGAATACAAGAAAATAAAGCTAAAAAGTTTGAGAACAATGTTAGCAGATGCCAACTGATGCCTACTAGTAGAAAAAAGAACAAACTTTTGCCAAATTCCAGAGACTTTCAAAATAAACACACTTTTTAGGCACACAAATACAACCAAATGTATGGAAGAAGTTGCATCTCTCTCACAGTTTTATAAAGAGCTATTCATATCTCTTTCTTCTCATACGGGCCACAGGCAAATTTCTCTGAGCCCAAACTAAAGCATTTATTATTCTGTTGGAGTCTCAGAAGGTATGTATTCTGAGATCCAAATAAGATTTAGAAAATTCCTCCTGGCTTATTCTTCAAATGTCAATTATTTGTAGTAAACCAATTTTATTTTTATTCTCAGTGGAAAAAAAGCAAATAAAACACTTTACATTTAACCAAAGAAATGTTTGTATCATGTACTGCTAACAGCAGAGGAAGTAATAAATGGAAACTCTACTTACAAATCATATGCTTCTGCTTTCTTACATGCCCTTTAGAACAGTTGGTTTATTGGTTAACAAAAAGAGTTCACTCAAACTAATGTTTTGAAATTATTTTTAAAAGAGAAACACTAACATTTTTTGATCCTTGACAATATAAATATATTGTGAAAGAATTCAGGTTAGGAGCTTACAGATAGACAGTATGCATACGTTACTTTGCTTGTCCTTCCCTCATTATCCCTATATAAGAATGATATGTAATGAAGTTATGAAAAAGACGGGATACACGCGATACCATATTTTCTAGGTTTCTAGAAGACAGCAAACTCAATGCCTATTAGAACTGGTTCTTACATTTTAAATGTATTTTCTAGGAGAAATGGTTTTAGAAATCTTTATTGGGTAAATTACTGAATGATTTAGTCAGATCTTATCACTAGTGAAATTGTAGCATCAAGGGACGGATAAAATCTGTATCTGTACATACATGAGAGAGAGTAATCTTTCATAAGTTTCCATTAAAGTATTTTGCAAGGGATATTTGGCAACCTAGATCAGTTTTTTTTTTTTTCAGTGACTGTCCAATGTTTATTCTAAAATTTTCCTTTTTGTATATTAATTTCATAAAAGTCACTTCTAGTCTCCTGACTTACCTACCAATAATGTGGCAAAGTCCAATTTTGTATCTATTGTCAACATTCACTATTTGTATTACGAAGTATGGAGGAGTGATCAGAGTATGGGCAGTGAGAGTATGGGAGAGGATAAGGACCATAGTATGTAGTGAATTAGTAGTGAAAAGTATCATGTGTACAAAGACATCGTTAACAAGATCCTGTTCATTCACTTGACTTATTTAGTACACTCCTGGTAGAAGCCATGTATTGTCCTAGGTCTGGGGTTATTGTGATGAACTGAAGGAGGCATAACTTGGCTGTCATGTAGCTTACAGCCTAACAGAGGATCATTGCTTGATTGACCATACAGCATTCAGAAGCAGGACACTATTAAACTTATAATGAAAGAATGTGACCTGGACTGTGGGTTCAGGGAACATTTTCATGAGAACATTAAACGAGCTAAGATTTGAATTATATATATGGATGCACAAGGGGAAATTTGTTGGATGAAAGAGAGAACTAAGAAAAGGTAAAAACATATGGAAAGAGCCTAGAGCATGCAGGGCACTGATGGAAGGTTTAAATTTAAGGCTAGAACAGGGTGGGCAAAAAGCAGAGTGTCTTAAGATAGGGTTTGAAAAACAGGCAGGAACTACACCACACAGGGTCTTGTGTTCCAGGGAAAGATTTTAGCCTTTATCCTAAGACCAGTAGTAAGTCGGTGAAGACTTTCACTATATCTTCATGTAATAATTTAGTGTATATGCCATGTTGCTGTAACAACAAAACCCTAATACAAACTTCAAGTAAGATTGAAGTTTTTTTTTTTTTTTTTTTTCTTTTTCTTTTTCTCTTGTCTGTAAGAGTCCAAAGCATACAGGTAGTTCTATTCCAAGGAGCATTCCACTGACCCAAGCTGGTGAGCCACTCTGCCAGCCCTGTATTTCTGCTTCCTTGTATCCTCCAGATTTCTATTTCTAGAGAGTAGGAAGGGAGAAGAGAAAGTTAAGGTCAAAAGTCTTTGTCTTTAACAAGCATATAATAATTCCATTATATTATTTGACCTGAACCAAATCACATGGGTAAAATATTAATTTTCTGTAAAGATTATTTCCTTTCAGATTGTTTAATGGCCATGATACAGGCATTTGCTTAAGGATGGCTAGGAGCAGGGAAGATATAGTAAACATTTTTCAAATATTCTGAAGCTCAGTTTAAAAATGGGTGACATAAATGTGAGTTAATCAGAAAACATAGGAACAGCCAAGTATTGACAAACTCCAATAATTTGCAGTGTCTTTTCTGAATAAAGCCTTCACTGTCAAATGTGATTTCACTAAAGTTCAATTACCATCTTAGACACACAACTTAGAAAAACTGTGCATCTACAGCTGACATATCGATGAAGACTTGACATAGAGAGTTATCAACAAGACAGCTACTAAGTAGGATTTGGGATGGGACTACAGGGAAGAGTTCAATTTTTCTTATCAGTTTGACTGAAAAATATCTTGGCTCCAGTGAAAGCAGATTTGGGAGAAAAGATAATGAGTTCAGTTTAGTTACCAAATTCAAAGAACAATTCCTATATCCCTTTTCTGAGTTACTGGAAGTACGATGATGAAAAACACACAATTTCTGGAAAGATAGTTGTATAATTAACTGTCATGGTAGGTAGTTATATTAAGCTATATTCATGATATGGTTGCTAAGTAAAACAGAATAATAAACTGTATTAAAGAAGGAAATTTATATTGCAAGGAGGAGAATTTGAATGGTTAATTTGAATCATGAAATATGAATTACAACTTCTCCAATAGACAATGAGAAAGCATTTTATCAAAAGGGAATTACATGTGTTAAGTTGGAAAAAAATCATATGAAGCATCATTCGTTCATTTGCCAAATATCCAGGAACTCTTTTAGTTCTCTGGAGATATAAGTAATACAGTAAAAAAAAAAAAAAAAAAAAAAAATCCCTAACTTCATGGAGCTTATTGTCTGGTGGGGGAGATACAAAATAAGCAAATAAACTAATTAAATATGAGAAGAAGTGCTATGGGGAAAAAGAAAACATGAAAGGGAAACAGATGACTGTGTGCTGCTTGTGTGAAAAGAAAATGATGGTGTTTTGAATTAGGGCATTTGAATTGAGTAAGTATAACTGATAAGGTGATATTAGAGTAAAATACCTGAAGGAAGGGAGGAAGCAAGCCATGCAGTTATAGAATATGTGTATGTGTGTGCACGTATGCACATTCACAGCTGGTTGTGGGGTTCACAGGAAGAGGTAATATTAAGTGCAAAGTCTATGAACTAGGAATGGCTTTGATGACATTTGATTCATTGGAATGGAATGAACAAGAACGAAAATGTAAATGTTGAGAAAGGTGGACCAGAAGGGGTAATAACACGTAGGGCCTTGTAAGTAATTGTTCAAACTTTGCCTTTTGCTCTGGAGAGTGACAAGTTTATTTTAGGATTGAAAGGGTTCTCTATGGCTGCTATGATAAAAATACATGCAGAAAGTAAGGATGGAAGTAAATAATTCAGTTAGAAGGCTACAAGAACAATCCAATATGGCTTGATTGATAAACTTCATGCTTTTTATGTTCTTCTTCATAAAAAGAACAGATGAGAGTTGAACTTAGAAGCGTAGCTGAGGCCAAATAACGATGTCTCTTGCATATTAGGCATAAGAATTAGATCTGGTCTAGTACAGTGAGGAACTATTCAAGCATTCTAAAAAAGAAAAATCTGATCAGCTGGCACCAAACACAAATTAATCCAAGTTCTATACTATCATCCATGCTCTCATCAATTACTCTCTTTATGTGAACCTCTTTTTCACATATCTGCATTCACCAAGAAACATAGCTGCCAACAGACCCTGGCCTTGTATCTCACACTTTGAAAATTAGTGTAACTGATCTCTATCTCTTCCAAATTAAAAAGAAATAATGGAGTATGTATGCATTGATCTTAGGCCATGGAGCAGAGTCTATTAATGGGAAGGCTCTACTATAACCCTGTTAGGAGTTTTGTGTCTTCTTAGGATCTAATAAGCAGGAAGGAATGTCACATCTACCCCACAGTGAGAAAAAGCTAGATAAGCTACAAAGAATAACTGTTAAAATTACTTAGAGATCTGAAAGACAGGGAAACTGAGTAGCCTGAAATCTGAGGATGAATATGCTCTTTTAAGAAGAGAGATGATGCACAGATGATCTTACCTTTGCTGAAATATTAGAAGAAATATAATGACTGTCATACAAATCATTAAGAAGAAATCAGTTAAACTGTTAACAAATTTCTGAAGACAGAGTGTGGCTAGAGCAACACTATAGAACTTTTGTGAACCCCAGACACAAGGGAGATTTTGTGCAAACTCACAGGCTCTCTTCTATGACCCCCACTAAGTGCTGATGGGAAAGATTGGGAGCAGGCAAGACACTAGAGAAAGTTCCCTTCAGTATTATAGGCAATGAGAAAGGATTATCTAGTTCTGCAGGAAAGGAACAAAACTTCACTCCTCACCTCAAAACTCCTCTTTAATAGAAACAAAAAAAAAGGTTCAAGATAGAGAGAGAAAGAAGATGGAGAAGAAGAGAAAGATTAGAAGAAGAAAAAAAAAGTCCTTGAATAGACAGTGGCTAGAATTACCCCAAATAATGAAAGACATCAAACCACATTCTCAAAAAGTTTGAGCACCTCTAGCAGGATAAATATGATCATACACACAAACACATGAACACACACACATGTCAATTAAGGCACATCATATCCAAGCTACTAAAAATAAGGGATCTTGTAGAAAGGAAATAATGAAGGCTGACAGAGTAAAAATGACCGAGCATATAAAGAAAGGATTATATTATATATTAGGATTCTTGTCAGAAAATGAAAGCCGAAAGAATAGTAGAGTGACATTGTTTTTTAAGTGTTGAAGGAATAAAGAGGGCTACCTGGAATCCTATACTAGGTAAAAATTTCTTTCAAAATAAAAACTACATAAAGAATCATATATCAAAGTTTGTCATACTGTATTAAAAGCAAGATCCAGCTGTTGGCTATATACAAAACAGTTTATTTTCAAACACAAATAGATTGAAATTGAAAATATGGAAAAAGACATATGATATAAACAATAATGATAATGGCGGTGGCCATATTTATATTGGATAAAAATAGACTTTAATATGAGAAATGTTACAGGAGACAAAAATAAGTGTTTAGTAATGATAAAAAGGTCAATATATCAAGGAGATATAACATTCATACACACATATATACACCTTATAAAAATATATACTTTATATGTTTTATAAAAAGCATAAAATAAAAAATGTAATTTAAGAGACAAACAATGATTATAGTTGGTGATCTTAATACTCGCTTCTCAGTAATTGACAGCATCACTAAATTGAAGACTAATAGGAGTATAGAAGAATTAAGCAACACTATCAACAACTTGATAGAACATTCCACCCCATGCTCCATAAAAGAAGAACTATATATACACTGTGGGTTTCATCAAAGTTTAAATCCTTTCCTTCAAAGGTGGTCATTAATAAAAGGAACAGACAAGCCGCATACCAAGAAACTATTTGTAAATCATGTATCTGATAAGTACTGTATCCGAATATATATAAATTTTGTGACTTAATAAAAAGACAAACCATCCAATAAAAATTGGGCAAAAGATGTGAATAAATACCAAAGATGATATATGCATGGACAATAAGACAAATGAAAAGATACTCCACATTGTTACTGAATAAGGAAATGCAAATTATGACACAGGATAGCACTACATACCCACTAGCTGCTCCAGGAGATAGGCATTATTCTTGTTGAAGATACAGAGAAAGTGGATCCTCAAGTATTATTGTCAAGAAAGTAAAAGGAGACCTAACTTTGGAAAGAGCTTGATACTGTCATACAAAGTTAAGCATGCTCTTATTATAAGAGCTAACGATTCTATGCCTATGTGTTTATCCACGAGAAATGAAACCCTATGTTCACACACAGATTTGTATTTGTATATTCATAGCAGCTTTATTTTTATTAAGCATAAACTGGAAAAAATCTAAATGGCCATCAACTGGTGGCTAGCTAAGCAAAATGTGATATATTCATACAATGACACACAAGTTAATAATGACACACAAGTTAAAAAAGAAACACCTACTGATAGAAAGCAGCAACATTATATCCTCAGTAATATTATGCTAAGTGAAAAAAGCCAAAATTAGATGACTCCATATTCGTATGATTACATTTTTATGAAATTTCTTAGAAAAGGTGATGTTATAGACACAGAATACAAGTTAGTGGTTTAGTGGGAATAGTGGTGGAATGGGGGAATTGATTGCAGTTGGTCATGGGAAGGAATGTTTTGGACAATGGAAGTGTTCTTAAGCCAGATTGTGCTTATGCTTGATGACTGTATAAAGTTACTAACATTTATTGCACTGAACACTTCAGGTGAACTTAACAGTACATTAGTTATACCTAATGGGAAAGTGAAGAGGAACTAAAGAGCCTCTATATGAAGGTGAAAGAGGAAAGTGAAAAAGCTGTGTTAAAATTCAACATTCAAAAAATTAATATCAAGACATCCAGTCCCATCACTTCATGGTGAATAAGGAAAAAATGGAAACAGTGACAGACTATGTTTCCTTGGGCTCCAAAATCACTGTGGACAGTGACTGCAGCCATGAAAGTAAAAGATGCTTGCTCCTTGGAAGGAAAGCTATGACAAACTTAGTGTGTTAAAAAACAGAGGCATCACTTTGTCAACAAAGGTCCATATAGTCAAAGCTATGGTTTTTCCAGTAGGTATGTACAGATGAGAGAGTTGGACCGTAAAGAAAGCTGAGCACCAAAGAATTGATGCTCTCAAACTCTGGTGCTGGAGAAGAGTCTTGAGAGTCCCTTGGACAGCAAGGAGATCAAACCAGTCAATCCTAAAGGAAATCAACCATGAATACTCATTGGAAGGACTGATGTTGAAGCTGAATCTCCAATACTTTGGCCTGATGCAAAGAACTGACTCATTAGAAAAGATACTGATGCTGGGAAAGATTGAAGGCAGGGGAAGAAGGGGACAACAGAGGACAGACAGTTGGAAGGCATCACCAACTCGATGGACATGAGTTTGAGCAAACCCTGGGAGACAGTGAAGGGCAGGGAAGCCTGGTGTGCTGCAGTCCACAGGGTTGCAAAGAGTTGTTCATGACTGAGCAACTGAAGAACCACAGTTATACTTGAAGAAATCATTAAAAAAGAAAATGAAAGGTTTTAGTGAGAGGGCTTTTTTGGTGGCTCAGACAGGTAAAGAGTCCCCCTGCAATGTGGAGACCCAGGTTTGATCCCTGCATCAGGAAGATCCTCTGAAGAAGGGAACAAACCTGCTCTAGTATTCATGCCTGGAGAATCCCATGAACAGAGGAGCTTGGTGGGCTATAGTCCATG
Organism: Bos indicus x Bos taurus; assembly: GCF_003369695.1. Lineage (NCBI taxonomy): Eukaryota > Metazoa > Chordata > Mammalia > Artiodactyla > Bovidae > Bos > Bos indicus x Bos taurus. The sequence goes on along the minus strand of NC_040079.1, from coordinate 66,847,205 downwards.
GGGTCACAAAGAGTCAGATATGAATGAGTAACTAACACTCACTTTCACTATCTAATTCTACCCAATATCATTTTCTTGTCTTCTCTTTGCCTTGGATAACATATCCTCTTCAATGCATTTCTGTACTGGAGAGGTACAGGAGTACTGGAGAGGTACAGGATCAGCCACTTTCCCCCGCTACATCTCTCACTTATTTAATATAAAGGGCAAATCACAATAAAATAAGCTAAAACAAAGACTGATCCAGGTATTACATTTAGAAACTGTAGATATTAGCAAATATTTAGCCACCTTTCCATAGCCTCTATATCTTTCTTAAAATTGAACAAATAATGATGGCTTTGAGTAGTGAACTGTTGTCAGCCATCAGTGAGAAAATATTATGAATTTAAATATGTGTTTGTGTGCTCACTTGCTCAGTTGTATCTGACTCTTTGCGAACCCACAGATTGTAGCATGGTCTCCTATGCTCCATGGGATTTCCCAGGCAAGAATACTGGAGTGGGTTGCCATGCCTTCCTCTAAGGATTCTTCTCAACCCAGGGATCAAACCTGTGTCTCATACATCTCCTGCATATCAGGTGGATTCACCATTGTGCCACCTGGGAAGCAATGAAGTTACATAGCTGCTATTAACAAAAATAAGGAAACATGGTTAAGTTTCCCAGAAATACATGCCTTGATAGGCATTTATATGCCTATAACATATTCGGTTCAGCTCAATTCAATTGCTCAGTAGTCTGCAAATCTTTGTGACCCCATGGACTGCAGCACACAAGACTTCCCTGTCCTTCACCAACTCCTGGAGCTTGCTCAAACTCATGTCCATCTAGTTAGTGATGACATCCAACCATCTCATTCTCTGATGTCCCCTTTTCCTCCTGCCTTCAACCTTGCCCAGCATCAGGGTCTTTTCCAATGAATCCATTCTTTGCATCAGGTGGCCAAAGAACTGGAGTTTCAGCTTCAGAATCAATCCTTCCAATGAATATTCAGGACTGATTTCCTTTAGGATGGACTGGTTTGATCTTCTTGCAGTTCAAAGGACTCTCAAGAGTCTTCTCTAACACCACAGTTCAAAAGCATCAATTCTTTTGATCAATCAGGCTCTCAGCTTTCTTTATGGTCCAACTCTCTCATCTGTACATCAGACTACTGGAGAAAACATAGCTTTGACTAGATAGACCTTTGTTGGCATAGTAATGTCTCTGTTTTTTAATATGCTGTCTAGGTTGGTCATTGGAGAAGGCAATGGCACCCCACTCCAACACTCTTGCCTGGAAAATCCCATGGACAGAGGAGTCTTGTAGGCTCCAGTCCATGGGGTCACTAAGAGTCGGACACAACTGAGCAACTTCACTTTCACTTTTCACTTTCATGCATTGGAGAAGGCAATGGCAACCCACTCCAGTGTTCTTGCCTGGAGAATCCCAGGGACAGGGGAGCCTGCTGGGCTGCCGTCTATGGGGTCGCACAGAGTTGGACACGACTGAAGCGACTTAGCAGCAGCAGCAGCAGGTTGGTCATAGCTTTCCTTCCAAGGAGCAAGCGCCTTTTAATTTTGTGTCTGCACTCACCATCTGCAGTGATTTTGGAGCCTACCCCCGCTCCCCTGCCCAAATAAAGTCTCTCACTGTTTCCATTCTTTCCCCATCTATTTGCCATGAAGTGACAGGACCAGATGCCACGATCTTAGTTTTCTGAATGTTGAATTTTAAGCCAAGTTTTTCACTCTCCTCTTTCACTTTCATCAAGAGGCTCTTTAGTTCTTCCTCGCTTTCTGCCATAAGGGTGGTATCATCTGTGTATCTGAAGTTATTGATATTTCTCCCGGCAATCTTGATTCCAGCTTGTGCTTCATTCCAGCCCAGTGTTTCTTATGATGTACTCTGCATATAAGTTAAATAAGCAGGGTGACGATATACAGCCTTGATGTATTCCTTTCCTGATTTGGAACCGGTCTGTTATTCCATGTCCGGTTCTAATTGTTGCTTCTTGACCTGCATACAGATTTCTAATGGGCCTATAACATGGGTAAAACTCAAATAGGGTTGTAAGTTAAGTCACAGTGACTAATTAATTATGATAGTTCTTTTTTTTTTCTTTTATTTTTTAAAATTTTTTTTTTTAATTTTATTTTTAAACTTTACAATATTGTATTAGTTCTTATCTCCATTTGTCCAGCATTTAAGACAATAGTATGTATGTTCAGGAGGAGTCCAAGAACAGGATAAACTTCTATCATGTAAAACATATTTCTATCACATGGTTAATCTATTATTTCTATACAAGTGGAAGGGCACACAGTGTGAAAATGTGAGATGAAATTGATACTCAAAAGTTGATCCAGTTAGGATAGAGGGAAATGACAGAAGTTTGGCTATAAAATTTTTGGAGCCAAGTAATAGAAAGTTTGAGTTCTGGAACTTTATTTAAGAGCTTTAGTCTACTTTTAATGGGCTTTCCTGGGTGGCTCAGTGATAAAGGATTTGCCTGCTAATGCAGGAGATTCGGGTTAGATCTCTGGGTTGAGAAGATCCCCTGGAGGAGGAAATGGCAACCTACTCCAGTATACTTGTCTGGAAAATCCCATGGATCAAGGAGCCCAGCAGTCTAGAGTCCATGAGGTCACAAAAGAGTCAATCATGACTTAGCGACTAAAGAGCAACAACAACCACTTTTAATAGGGAAGTAGCAGGGGCTTCCCTGGTGGCCCAGGGGTTAAGAATCTGCCTTATAATGCAGGGGACACAGGTTCAGTCCCTCGTAGGGGAACTAACATCCCACATGCCTCATGCCACAACTACGGAATCTGTACCACAATGAAAGGTCCTGCATGATGCAGTAAAGATAAACTTAAAAAAAAAAAACAGGGAAGTAACAATATGAAAGCAATATTTTATAAATAGTGCTGTTGTGTAAGAGAACTGAAGTGATTAGAAAATGAAGAATGAAACATTTAAATATTTTTATTACAATAAACAGAGCATAATGTAGTAACTAGGAAAGTGACATTGATGATGAAAAGAGCATTAAACCCAGTTGTCAGTTGTTGAAAATTTCCTGTGTAGCAAGCACTGTCTTAAAGTTTTACATTAATTATTTTAATATGTATTTTACATGAATTTTTACATGAAACCACATTGCGAACAGCAGACCTATGTAGCAGGATAAGTACTGACATCCATGACGTTCAGTGTAATTGTGCAACCCATCCGATATGAATTATATATTTCCATTTACTTTTGTATATGATGTACAAAATTATACAAAGGTAAATTGAATGTCTAGAAATGATTTTCTAACGTAGGGATATGGCTAAGGTTTTAGTTTCCATTGCATCAATAATAAAGGCTTTAATTATGGAGAATATTATGTTGAGATTAACCTTGCAAAGAGAGTTGAGATTCCAAAGCATTGAACCATTTAGTTTCCTTTAAACTAAGTTAGAATCTTGAATTGACATTATATACACCTTAAACCTCAATGATATTTAAAATTTTGTCAGTTTTTCACATAGCAGTATTTGAAGCAAAGCAAGCCAACCATAATTCTTTGTCAGTAATTCTCAGAAGCATCAAATATTAAACAAATTATTTTATAATTACAGTAATGGGAAAGTCCATGTGATATCAGAATACTTTAAAACATAAGTTAAAATTATATCCATATATTTTACTTCTTAAAAGTGATTATTCTGTCAATAATAAGTCTGTGGTTTTTAAGGCACCACTGATTAATTCTCAGTTTAGTGGATTTAGAGGCATACAGAAAAAGTACATCCCAGGAACTCATCAATCATCAGCTCAGTCACATGATCAGGAGACTCATTTAATTAATAATACCACTTCATAGTCATATAGCATTTTGTAAATCTGCTATCTTTAAATTTGGCAGACATGCTTTATCTGCAACAAAGAAAACAATCAGAATCAAGGATAAGATTTAATGTGTAGTGCTTTAATATATGAGATCAAAGACAGCCATCATTTTTTTTTTCCAGAAAAAGGGAAATTTGATTACCAAGCTTAAGTATGCTGTATCTTAAATGAAATTCTGATCATAAAGAAAGGTACTATCTACTCAAAAGTATAATTTCTGTACTTTGAAAATCATCTCAGCAAGAATTATCTCCCTCTATCAAATTGTAGCACTTGTCAAAATCAACTGTAAAGCATCTCAAGTGCTCTTCTGAATCAACAAAACAGATGTATAGCTATGTGAGGTTGCAAGGAGAAGGAAATAACAGTGACTGGATGCCCATCAGTGCCCTTAATCTCTTGAACCCACACTTACCATGGTTGACACGGCAGGTCTTTAGGACTTTCCTCACACAAGGGAAATGCAAGGATGATTTTTAATAATATGTAAAAATATGTAAAAATAATTTTCTTTCTCCTTTGCTGCTAGACTTTCATTCTTTCTTTATATTCTTAAACAGGCCTTAGACATGTAGCGTGGCATTATTTTTTCCTTTGGTCTGCTAGTAATTATAAGAAATTTTTTATGATACACTTGGAGAAACTAGAAGATCAAACTCTAGAAGTCAAAAAGGAAATAATGATTTTATCACAGGTAAAATTTTTGCTTTAATCAAATTGTTTTTCTCCCTTACTGATAAGCAGGTCTTTGTAGCATGTAAGACCAGAAGCTCTAGAGTGAGACTTGAGGCCAACTCTTCGTTTGAGCCCGGGAGGGTGAGTTAATTTCTTTGTGCCTTCGATGAAAAATGGATATGATAATGTACTGACCTTATGAGGTAGTTTTGAAGATTGCCTGAGATGCATCCTGCTAAGGCGTTGAAAACACTGCCTGGTACTTAGCACTCAAATGTGATTCTTATATTTTTGTCTCTTATTCTTCATTTCATTAATATTCAGATGCTGTGGTTCTCTCTTTGTCAAATGGTAGTGACCAAATAATAATGTACCCTAGTGTACTGTAAGAAACTACTACAAACCAGAGTCCTAGAGATTATGTTTATGATTTATATGCATATTTTAACAGCTAGCAATGGAAAAGCTCTTATTAGGCTAGCTAAACATAGATACTTTGTGGTTTTTCAGAGAGTGTCATCCAAGTACAGGACAAACTTTGCTGGTTGATAGAGACATAAACCACGTGGCTGATGTTATGATTTTGTGGTCCCATCATAGGCACATTTAGCTTATGTGTTGACTTCGGAACCTAACCGCTGTGTCAGGGCCATTATGGTGAGACAACCATCTAATGGAATGAGAGTGGAAAGTTTTCTTGGTGCCACTACAGATAACCACCAACTTCGAAACTCAGAACACTGGCTGGATTCCCCTAGTCTTCTATACTGTTTCTATACAGTATACTTCTATACTGTTTCTCTGAGGATTTTAATGAGGGGGTGATGAGAACAGTGTGGGAAATACATCCATAGCTCCAGACTATGAAGACACCACTTAGAAAGTAGGTTTTGAAAAATCTGCCACTAAGAAGCGAGGAAGCAAAAACAAGACATCACCTAAGGAACCGTATCCCATTGCAACTACGGATGACTTTTCTTCTCTACATTACACTGTCCTACTCAAAATTTAAGATTCAATCAGTGTATGAATAAATGAGCATCTTTCCTGTTTTTCTTACCATCCCTAGTATCTCTAAGAAACTACGTTATGGACTGAATGTGTCACCTCAAAATTCATATGTTGACATCTTAGCCCCCATTCCCTCAGTGTGGCTGTATTTGGATTAAGGAAGTAATAGAAGTTAAATGAGGATCATTAGAGTGAGGCCCTGATCTAACATAATTAGTGTTTTTATAAGAAGAGACATCAGAGTGCTCTCTTTCTGTTTCTGCAAAGTCACATAGGAAAGGCTGTATGAATGTATAGGGAGAAAGTGGCCACCTGCAACCCAAGGGAAGAGGTTGTACCAGACACTAAGCCTGCTGCCACTTTGATCTTGGACTTCTAGTCTCCAGAACTATAAGAAATTTCTCCTGTTTAAACCGCCCAGTCTATAGTATTTTGTTATGGCAGCATAAACAGATTAATACAAACTATTACATGTAACCTTGATTGTTTTTATTATAATTATCAAAGTATTTTCTGTACACTCTCTTATAAAGCATCTTGAGATTGGGCCCTTGTTTGTTTCAGGATTAGGGTTAGCCAATGACTTGCTTAAAAAATAGATGAATGGATGAAGCTTCTTTATTAACTGAACTTAAGTAACTATTGCTATTGGGCTTTCCTGGTGGCTCAGATGGTAAAGAGTCTGCCTGCAGTGCAGGAGACCCAGGTTTGATCCCTGGGTCAGTAAGATCCCCTGGAGAAGGGAATAGCTACCCATTCCAATATTCTTGCCTGGAGAATTTCATGGACAGAGAAGCCTGGTGGGCTACAGTTCATGGGATCACAAAGAGTTGGACACGACTGAGTGACTAGCACTTTCACTTGTTTTTGCTTTCAACTATTGCTAAAAACTCACTGAATATCTTTTGATAGAAGTGAGTTAACCACATTTAACAGAGTATTATATATATCTTTAAGTTTATCATAAACAGGTAAAAAAATAACACTAAAACCTGACAGCAAATAATGTAAACAGTTTTATCACAAACATGTAAATACAAATGGATACTGAGAAAAAGAAACCCTTTGACTTCAGTAAAACAAATAGATGAAAGTTGTAATAAGATACTCTTTTAAAAAATGAGATCAATGTCCAAAAGATCATTAACATTCAAATTTACAGAGATTGTATTTCCTATTATATTTTAGAAAATAGCCTAGCAATATGCATTTAGATACTTTGTTATTTACACAAGTTTGCCTATTATTTCCAATTCTAGATTCCATCCTAAGAAAATAATCTTCAAAGCAGAAAAAGTTTTGTGCTAAAATATTTGATTTCTTCTGAATTTATATAATTCTAGAAAAGGGCATTGTGGAACTTCATGCTTAAAGTGTGCATAACTGTCACTCATTTTAATTATAGAAATCAAACACAGTTTATCTTGAGATCTTATTCTCTTAACTCAGTTGCACTTTGAGGTGCTCATTTCCCTCTCTTGGGTAATATATATTCTTGGAAGTCTGCTGCCTAGAAAATGTGAGAAAAGCCCCCAGTCTATCTACCCCGTGGTCACTCTCAGGTGTCCACTGACCTATCCATGCAGTCTGTTCCAAAGCCATCACTCTAGTGATTCTTACGCACCATGACCTTTAGAAATTTTCTACTATCTCCAAGGTCTCAACGAATCATACTTCAGTGTTCAAGCAAACACGAACTTTCCCTATTTGTGGAATTTCAACCTTTCAGGCATTCCTAGGATAAAAAAAAAACAGGGCACAGATTTCCATTATTTCTATAATCTAACATTTCCTTTATTAGTTTCCCAACTCTCTCTGAAATTAGATCATTTTAGAAGTGACTTAACAGCAGCAGACTCTTTCCAAACCTGTGGTTCTCTCTCCAAAAATCAGTCCAGTTCCTTGCTCTCTGGAGGAAAAGAATCAATTTGTCGATTTGCCAACCTATATACCTACCGATCTACCTACATTTATCTATCTACCTTCTGTCTATCTGTCTGTCTATCTGTCTCCCTTCTACTTTCATGACAGTCTCATGGGAAAATAAGAGACTTGGTAAAGAGAGTCTCTTAAAGGTGAGCAAGTGGAAACAAGTTAACAATGATGACTCTAGAATGTGGATGTGGCTTATGAGTAATTTTCTTCTTCTGAAGTTTGGCAACAAGTGCAGTTTTACTTAGACTGCATATTTATTTCATTTAGTTTGTGTATTTTTATTTGGGAAAACTTGTGGGATTTAGGACTGATGGAGAGTAGAGGAGTACCTTTCTCAATTAGCCCAATCCATTCTTCAGCTCATCCACTGCTAGTATAATTATAGAATTTGAGCAATCTTGTTGGGTAAGATATCCTGAGGTATGATGCTAACAGAGAGTGGGGCTCAAAGAACTTGGCATTTGTACAAAAAGAGGAAATTTTAACAATCTTGTCTCCATCTCCCACTACTATGGCCAGTACATTTTATAGGCAATACATTTTAAAATTTATATTAAATCCAATGTATTACATTTTCAAATAATGTATTAATTTATCAATTATCTTTAGACAAAATGACTTACAAACACATGAAATATTTCAGTCTTCTTGTTTTTGTTGTTCAGTCCCTAAGTTGTGTCCAACTGTTTGCAGTCTCATGGACTGCAGCACGCCAGGCTCCTCTGTCCTCCACTATCTCCCAGAGTTTACTCAGATTCATGTCCATGGAGTTGGTTGTCCTCAGCTGCTCCCTTTTCCTTTTGCCTTTTTAGTCTTTCCCAGCCTCAGGATATTTTCCAGTGAGACAGATCTTCATTTCAGGTGGCCAAAATGTTGGAGCTTCCACTTCAGCATCAGTCCTTCCAGTAAATATTCAGTGCTGATTTCATTTAGAATTGACTGGTTTGATCTTGCAGTCCAAGGGACTCTCAAGAGTCTTCTCTAGCACCACAGTTTGAAAGTATCAGTTCTTTAGCACTCAGTCTTCTTTATGGTCCAAATCTCACATCTGTATATGACTACTGGAAACACCATAGCTTTGACCATACAGACCTTTATCGGCAAAGTGAGGTCTCTGTTTTTTAATACGCTGTCTAGGTTTAGTAAGAGAGGTTAAAAATCATAAAACTTGTTGCAAGAACTAAATAAGAGCAATAAACCACATTTGGTGAGAGATGGTAACAAGTATCAATGTTCTATTCAAGTATAATGATATCATACTTTTACCTATAATTCTGCATCATTCTCTCTCATAATGCTTTTAGTTAGGTTACTGAGAATTTATGCTCACTTTTAAGTGATTAAAAATAACACAGGTATAACATAGGTATGATCAGATAAGAGAATGGGCTAAACTCAGTGGTGATTCAAACAAGAAGTAAATTTAGTATTCTCCAGTAAATCCCTATGATCATGCTGTTAAATTCCCTTTCTGCACTAATGACTTACACCTTGAACAGACATCATAGACTTCTCTTACCTATAAAGGACCAGTCTTAGCTTGGTAAATAAGCATTAGGGTCACCTCTCTAAATATGTTCAGCCCAGTCAAATGTAAAAAATGTTCAGTTTCACACACAGCTCATGTTTTTTCTCATTCTTAAGACTCAAGTCTGACTCGTCATCCCTGCCACAAGAATAGTCTTTTACTCCATTCAGTTTCCTATCTCCCTCCACTGTCTCTACCCATTCATTTCCCTTTGTCTCTTCTGAGTTTTCCAGACTCAAGGCAGGGGGCCTTTTAGACTTTAGTGCTTCTGAGTGTGTCACATGCTCAAATGCTGTTCTTTGCACGGAACACAGACGGGTTCTCAGTTCCCATCCACTGCTGTGTGGTTCTCTAGATGACATCTCACCTCCTGCTCACATAAGTTCATCTTACTACTTCTTAGTGCTGGTGTCCCCTCCCCAGGACAAGGAGCCCTCTTACTCAGCAGCCCATCAGGATGGCTTGATCTGGTTACTTTCTTTAGTATCTACTTGCCCTGTAGGAAGCAAGTACAGTTTTTCTACTACACCCAGAGGGGGAGAGCTGATGCTTGCTGTACTCTCTGTAGTCAATCTTGCCTTGAGAAGACTCTGGAACAGATCCCAAACTTTGGAGGGTATAAGTTGAAGCTCTTTAGACTTTTCTTACTGTATTCCACTCATGTGTGGGTGGGCGTGTGAACAAATGCAGCTCAGTAAGCATAAAGTCAGGGTAATAATGCAAGTTTTCCTTCTTATTGTCATTATTAATTTCTAAGAGCATTTCTTTTTGGAGCAGAAAAATCACTTAAAGGAATGCCATCTCCTGCCTTTTCCCCATATATGAAATTGAGTGGAAAATATTCCAGAATGCCACTCTTTCTGCCAACTTTCCTTTTCAACAAAATTATGATTTTTGTTTTGTAGGCTAAGTAGAATGATGGGAATGATGGGGAAAGACCAATTTGACTACCTGTTAGAAAACTCAAGAGTAGGGTATCTGACAGCTTTTTGGCTGTTCTTTTTGGTATATTAGAAATACTACTTGTTTTCCTCTGTATGGGGCTTTGGCCAGAATTCTAAGACAAAAGAAAAGTCTCATTCAATATATTATGACACATGGTCTTTGATTTTTTCAGAGAAGCCCAAAGAAGAAAATTAAAATCACCAGTCATGCTCCACTGCTAAAGTTTTTGTGTCAATGCCTACTATCCTTCTTAGCTAAATGTATGCAACTATATATAGTCAGAATAATATTTTATAAATCCTTTTGATTGTTGCTTTTCTACCTAAATACATTTAAATATAATTCATTGTTCTCATAGAGCATAATTTTCATTGGTACATAGTTTTGCATTATTTTATAAAATTTGTAATCACAAGAGCACTTGCATTGTTTCCGGTGGTCCCTTCTGTATGCAATGCTTTGATGAATATTTTTGCTCATAAATTTTTCAGATATATTTTGAGCGCCCCCATGTGCTTCTCTCTGATGTATGCCTGGAATACATCAGGTTGCAAGATAAATACAGCATAAATCTGTAAACAAAGGGGTAAAAGGAAACTTTGGGGTATATATTATGCATGTTCACTGTCTTGATTCTGGTGGTGGTTTCATAGGTGTGTCTGCATGTCAAAATTGAACTAATTTCATACTTTTAGTACGTGTGATTTATTGTATTTTATTTATACCTCTATGAAAGTCAAAAAGTGAAAATATTTGTTGCTTAGTCATGTGCCACTCTTTGTGATCCCATGGACTGTAGCCCACCAGATGCCTCTGTCCATGGAATTTTCCAGGAAAGAATACTGGAGTGGATTGCCATTCCCTTTTCCAGGGGATCTTCCCAACCCAGGGACCAAACTCAGGATTCCCACACTGCAGGCAGATTCTTTACCATCTGAGGCAGCTTCCCTCTATAAAGCTGTTAAATGGCAAAAGAAATCTTAAGGAGAGAAGATAATTTTCCGAAGCATATTTAAACATTATGGGAAATATCTGAGAAAGGTAGTATCTGAGAAGACTGAGCCAAAGATCTACTAGAAACAAGTGGTATCTAAGGAGACAAGAGGTTGCTACTGAAAGGTCAAATGGAAGGAAGACTGAAAATTGCCCAGTATTTGACTTAGTGCATAGGGCTATATGTTATTATTATTATTGTCACAAAATTACTAAACATGGTGACTTAGAGCAACACAAATTTATTCTTTTTTAATTTTAGAGACTATAGCTTTGAAAGAAATTTCACTGGGTTAAAATGAAGGTGTCAGTGGGCCTGATTCTTTCTGAAGGTTTTGGAGGGAATGACTGTGTCTCCTTGCCTCTTCTGGAATCTAGAGAGGGGCTCCATTTCTTGCTCATGACAGTTTCTCAAATCACTCCAAATCTCCCATTGCTTACATCATCCTGTCTGCTGCTACTGACCTTAGTAGTTTCTCCCTCTGCCTTGATCTTATAAGGACACTTCTGATACAGCATTTTCCTCTCCCCGCCCGCCATTACCCCCAGATAATCTAGGTGATTCTCCAAATCTTAAATAGTTTCTGTACTCACAGTGGCCAAGTCTCTTTTGCTATTTAAGGTGATATATTCACAGAATTCTAGAATTAGGACATGAACATCTTGTGGGCAAGTGAGGGGGGATATCATTTAGCCTACCATGCAGGTAATATTGCAGAAATATTAAATAATGTCTTGCAAGTTAAAGAGAGTTGGGAAGTGAGTGTGAGGTGAGAACAATGAAGGCAGTGAATATAAATTATTTTGTAAGAATTTTGTTGTAAATGCAGAAGAGAGAGAAATTGGACGTGAAAAGATAAATGGGTCAGGAGAAGAATTTGATTATAGTAGGAAAAATTGAACATGTTTAAATGTTTATGGGAAAGTCTGAAGGGCAGTAGAGGGTAAAAATGGAAGAAAGAGATAACAGGTGTTCAAGTTTTTTGAGAATGCCAAGGGGCTGCTGTGAGGAGCCATGAAGGACTGGACATCTCCATTTACTCAAAAGCATTTGTGAAAAGACTTGAGGGTAGAGTCCTAAAACCATTGAAGACAGTTTCTTTTTTCCCAATTATGTATTAATTTTTAAAAGATATCACATAACTTTCTTTATGGTTAGTTTTAGAATTCAAGTTATTATACTATTTCTGTTCTAAGAAAATATTAAAACCCCAAAACTGTGTTTCCTAGAAAATTAAAAGGAACAACAAGATTGTTGCTGAAGAAAGCTGTAGCTTTGTAGATCTGCATGAGTGCTTTCTTTCATATTTTGAATTTCAATTTTTTTCTAACTTTGCATTGGCTTGAATTTTTTGTCAGACTTTACTAAACTGCACTATCAAGCGAACTGCACTGAATGTGTTATTGTTCCCCAAGGTTTACCCTTAACATTTCACATCACTATTTTTTCTCCCTCTCTTCCCATTGTCATTTCTGTACATCCCAAATACAACAGATCATGTCTTCCACTGGGATCTCCAGGTAGAGCATTTCCAAGGTTTCCTATAATTGGTGTCTGCTATGCCTGCTCACTGAACATTATGTAAATGATGGCAGGGACCAAGAACCCAAAGGTGTGTGTGTGTGATTTTGTATGAATGGGGTGTGTGAGTGAATGTGGCTGAGTGAATGGTCTCTGTGTCTATGTGGATGCAAAGGGGATAACTGAAAGATTGTAGTAACAACTTTCAAATCAGTATCCTCCTTACCCTCTCTAGTGTAGTGATAAAATTTTCAGTTTGTAATACAATTTTATACATTTATTGGGCATTTATTGTTTCAAAGATGTACAGTGCTAGCAGCTGTTAAGGAAAATAGTTCTGTTCCTGAAAAGTAGAAAACCTATTGGGAGACTGATTGAAAAAAGAAGGGGGAAGAGCTAAGTAACTGGAAATAGAAGGAAGTATGATCGTGGCCTAGGGCCTATTTTACATTGCACAGTCAAAGATGGTCTCTTTGAGGAGGTTCCTGTTTAAACTAAACCCTGAATATCAGTTATCCAACCAGGATGCTGAATCGAAGTTTATATGTCATTAAGGATATTAGTATTATGGCATTTTTAGAGGAGATAGCAATCTGATTTGGTTGTGGGATCCAGAAAGTTTTCAGTTAAGAGAAGGAATTTCAGAAAGATAAAGCAGAGGAATAAACGTAGCTGTGGGAACAAATGAAATGATGGCACGCACGGAGAGAAACAGAGGGGAACGGAGGGGTGAGTTCATGAAACAGAAACTGCTTCAACTTGGTGGCAGCTGAGGGTAGAGTTTGTGATAAGCAGTGGAAAAGGTGCTTTGGATCATATTGTGTAGGGTCTTAAATGGTTGCGCGGAGAATCTGTATTTGACAATTCCAACATAGCAGCATTAGAAGCCCAAAAGAAGGACACAGTTGAAAGTATAATAATGAGAGCTGCTGTTTGTGAAGTTACCGTGTGCCAAGTACTTCATATATATTATCCCTTTTTATATACTCCTCATAAAGTTGTTAAAGTTTATTATTACAGATGAGTTAATCTGATGCTCAGTGATGGGAATTAATCAGCCTGTAAGTCACCATACAAGAAAGGATTTGAACTGAGGTAGAGAAACACCTCAAATCATGAGGCCTATTGAGTCTAGTATAATGGGTGAGGTGTAAGGGGACATGAATTAGGGTCATGACCAACTGCCCAGAAAAGAGAAGATGTAGTCTCCTCTATAGGCAAAGTCCACAAGCTATAGGATCATATTTGATGTAAAGAAAAAAGAAAGGAATACATATTTTAGATAATTCAAGAATGCTACCATGGTTGTTATTTCCAATTTTAATGCTTTTCATGTTTTTTCCTAACTATCGTTTTGTCATTTTTACCAAAATATATACTCAGTAGGTAAAATTTTAAAAATGCATAGTAATAGGAAAGAGGGAAAACTTTCCTAATCCCCTAACACCTATTGATGGTTAACTGCTAATGCTTTGGTACCATTCTGAACTTTTGAATATACATGCAGAGATATCTGAAGGATTCTTTTAGAATCACTTAACATGACTTATTTTACTAAAGGTGGAATTTTTCAACCTTTTACATTTAGCATCGAATTATCATTTCCTTTTTGTATTACTGTATAAGCTTCAAAAATATTTTACTATCTGTGTAATATTTCATTACCTGGCTTTCCATTACTTTATTTAACCACTTACTGTTTTCATTTAGATTGTTTCTGATATATTTTTAAAGATAGCTGGTATATGCAATTTTCCTTTTTTTACATTCAAGATTGTATACTTAGAATGGTATCTCAGAAATGGAATTATGAAACCAAAAAATCTGGTCATTAGAAATTACATGAATCATACTGCCAACATGTTTTTCAAAGATTTTTTGCTAATTTAAATTCATGTTAGTAGTTTTTGAGAAGCACATGTCTCTACACTCTCAAAAGCAAAGACTATTATATTTATAACATTATATTAAAGAGAAAATTTAGGCCAGTGCTTTAAAATAATAAATGCCAGTGAGATATAAGTCAGATCACCCTGCAGAAGTTGCAAAAAATAGGTTGCCAAGACATGGTTAAATGACTCCTAAATCTCTTACCATACAGAAAAAAAGATAGTGAAAATGATACATGGAGAGGAGATTATTAGGATTTTGATTTGGGAAGGAGCTGCTAGTTTGCTGTATATTGGACACATTTTCCAAGTGAGGTAGGGCTAGGTTACCTGATCCTTACCTTGAAATTTATAAAATAAGTTTTCACCGTATCAATGGGAAATCCAGAATTATGTCCTGTTCTGTTGGAGGACTTAATGGATTAGAGTCTGCTTCCTTCCTGAGAAATCTTAAGTTTGAGAAGTCAACTGGGTATTGAAGATGTGGCTCTGCTCTCTGAGTTTGTTGTGGGAACTAGACAGGATAACAAGAGAGAATGAGACAAGGTGGTTTTAGGCCAGAGCCTTTGGGCAGGTGTACACACTTCATCAGAGCCAACTCAGAGGTGAGGTTGTCTTCTTGGGCTGGTAAGTGAAGGAGGCCCTCAGATGCTGCAAGATGTATACCTGCAGGCCTTAGTTTTGCAGGAGAGAGAACCCTAGCCTGGGTGTAGGTCTTTAAAGCATTGGAAAGGGCTGCCAGAAGAAAGGTCGAGCTTGAAGGAAGATTCAGCCATTTGCTAGCACCAGAGAACCAGCCAAATAAAGAGAGTATTTTGGTTACTTCTTGCATTTTTCCCCTCCTACCAATGTTTTGGGGTCTTCCCTTTTCATCTATGGGCAAAGCAGGAGCTCACTCCACTCAGCAAATTTCTGGGATGAAGAGAGATACAAGGAAAGAGGAGTCTTGTAACTTTGTTTTCATTTGTATTTATTTGGTAATTTTAGAAGTTTAAATTTTGAATTTAATTAAGCAACCATATTTCTCTATTAAAGTATCAATAAGCATAAATAATTTTTTCAGTAGTAGTCTCCTTATTTAATTTTTTAAAATAAAACATAACTATGGCTTCTCTGATATGAGTTGGATTATGCAGGAATTCATGACCGTCTGTTCTTGAACATCCTTCATTCAATAAGCAAAACTTGTGATAAAAATAATTATACATTTGAATGTTAAATCTTTGTACTCTATAAAATATGTAAAATATTATTTCCTACACTTTCTATTTGATGACTGTGTAGTTTCTGTATGTATATCAAAGTTACGTTTCATCTCAGTTATAGCAAAAAAAAGCAGATTTCTATTAGAAGAGTGGGTGGTGGTATAGGAATCAGGCAGTGTGGTGTAATGGAAAATGAACCAGAATTTAACTCAGAAGAGCATCATTCAGTTCGGCCCCAGTTTGTCTATTACTAATTATGTGACATTGGAAGAGTAATTTCATCTTTTAGGTTTCAAATATATGAAAACAGAGAGAGTTGTGGTATAGTATAAGACAAGACAGTGTGTGTGAGGCAAAATGGAGTATTTTGTCTCTTGGCCTCCTACTCCCCTCTTCCCACCACACTCCCTTCTTCACATTTACCCCTGTTTGTAGGGAGGGTATCTTTGGTAAGCCACAGACAGATAATTTGTCAGCATGAAAGCATCAAAGATATTCTAAAATAGACAGTCAATATGAGCAAGAGAAAAATCTTGATATTTCTTTCTGAAGCACCTTAGTAGGATCAGCTGGGGAAATCTTTCAAATTTTCAGTCCCCGCAAACTTAATGCATTACCAGCAAGGAAAATAAACAATGATTTCCTAAATGTGAACACTCACTTTCTGCTCTCCTCCACCTACCATGTGGAAAGCAATGTGGAACTAATAATTATTTCTTCAGCAGTGCAAATTACCTTTGCCTTTTATTCCCATCCTACCTTAAACACAGGGTTCCCTTTCATGTTATAGCCAGAAGGGTTAGCTTGTTAAAAACTTGTCCCACCATTCTCCAAAGTGCCATTCAGGGATCCACTCGTGCGCCTCTCATTAATTACAAAGACCTGTGTCTAAAGGAGTGTGCAAAACCCCAGAGAGTGTAAAGATTCAAAGTGTTATTGAGGCCAAACCATCTTATCTATAGGTGAGCCTTCCGGGTCATGGTAGATTCACCCTGATGAAATAAAATGTAGAATTTTCCAAGTGCCTGGGCCTCCTGTGCAATCACTGAATGCAAAGCTTAGATCACCTCCTCCATACTGAATACAAATTACCCAATAAAACAAATAACAGCTCTCCAAGGCTATATCATACATCATATAAATTATTTAGCTTCATTCAAAAAACAAGTATTATGTGGATAAAATAGCAAAGTTAAATATCTGCATTTATAAAATTTAGAAGTAATTGTTTAAAATCAAATTGCAAATTAATTCCTTTTCTCCTTTCAAAAGCTACTTCACAAAATTAAAAGTACACCTCAGAAAGCCAAATATGTGTCCATTTTCTGTATGTACCTTTCCTGTGTATATAGCTTTTAGTAATGTAGTTATATAGGTATCAGGAAGCTAAAGAAAACATTTCTATTAACTTAGGTATTGCAGAACTACAAGGGATGGCTTATTCAGACCCTTGATTAAAACAATGCTTCCAGGTTTGAGGATTTTTATCCTCTACTGGAGAACTGAAAAAAAACCCTGTAATTTAGTTATGCAACATTACTCAGTTTAACTGGCACTTTATGTTCTCCATGTTCAAACACAAATGGGGAAAGAACATTCCTCATCCATCGGAGGACACGGACTGTATTTTGTTAGGATAGTCATCTTGTTATGTCCCATTCAGCTCAGCCCCATTAAGTTTTTGGGCCTAGAATTGCTGCCTGCTGCCAGGATTAATATCTCAGTATTTTTCCCCCTTAGTTTATGGTTACTTTTCAAGAATTAAATGATCATTCAGAAAGTTGGCTTCAGTTTATGAGCTGTTAAACCTATGGTAGATATGATACAGCAAAAGGGAAAGCAGAAGTTATTAGTATCAACTTTGCAGTTATCTTCTGGCCCCCCTTTTTTTTTTCTTTAAGCCTGAAGATCCATGTTCCTTCCTAAGCCTTCTTCCTCTGTGATTCCAGGTTTTATATCAATATGGATCAGTCCTCTCAGGTAGTAAAAGGAAGCTTATCCAATAACCATCAATATTTCTTCCTTTAAAATGGTAGTTTCCCATATATGTTAATTTTCTCTTTTCCCACTCCAATCATATTTATTCTCCAAGAAAGGTAAAATACTATATGCCATGGTAATAAATTCTAGATAAATGAACAAACGTAATGAATTTTTTGTTGTTGTTATTGGTGCATAAGATTCTCTATATGACTGTTGATATAATGTGTCAGATTGACAGCTCTGGAAGTTAAAATCTGTTGTCTACAGAACGTATCAGCAATCAATGGGAACAGGAATCATCATCACCAGTAACTAGTATTTGTTGAACTACACCTGATGTATCAGCTAGTTCAGACATAAAGCTCTTCATTGAGTTAACTCTGCACAATCAAGGTATGGGTGCATTAGATGGAAATTTATGAGTGAATATTTGAATCACCATAGATGCCCCAAATGTGTAATTTATTTGCTTTCCTGCTGATCATGTGCTTTGCCAGTTTCTAATTTTTAGTGGACTTAGGAAACTATTGTTTTTTTCTCAGTTCAGTTCATTTCAGTTCAGTCACTCAGTCGTGTCCGACTCTTTGCGACCACATGGACTGCAGCATGCCAGGCCTCCCTGTCCATCACCAACTTCCGGAGTTCACTCAAACTCATGTCCATTGAGTCAGGGATGCCATCAGACCATCCCATCCTCTGTCATCCCCTTCTCCTCCTGCCCTCAATCTTTCCCAGCATCAGGGTCTTTTCAGATGAGTCAGTTCTTCACATCAGGTGGTCACAGTATTGGAGTTTCAGCTTCAATATCAGTCCTTCCAATGGATATTCAGGACTGATTTCCTTTAGGATGGACTGGTTGGATCTCATTGCAGTCCATGGGAGTCTTCTCCAACACCACATTTAAAAAGCATCAATTCTTTGGCACTCAGCTTTCTTTATAGTCCAACTGTCACATCCATACATGACTACTGGGAAAACCATAGCCTTGACTAGATGGACCTTTGTTGGCAAAATAATGTCTCTGCTTTTTAATATACTGTCTAGGTTTGTCATAAGTTTTCTTCCAAGGAGCAAGTGTCTTTTAATTTCATGGCTGCAGTCACCATCTGCAGTGATTTTTGAGCCCCTCAAAATAAAGTCTGCCACTGTTTCCACTGTTTCAGGGAACTACATACTCTGATGATACTTGCCTGCTGTGTCCTTCACAAATGCAAATAGATGCTTAAAAAAAGAAAGAAAGAAAGAAAGAAACAAGCCAAACCTGCTCTGTTATACCTTCATTCTGAAACAGAATAAGTGTGAAGCACACAAAATTATTTCAAAGGGTAAATTTACCATGTTTGCTATGTGTAAATAAGGTACATAACTGAAGACTTTTTTCACTTTTCTACATATAGTTTACACTTGGTTTCCTTAAAGACTGTCTCTTTATCTCTCTCTCTTTTTTAAAATTCAAATTCAGCTAAGACCTGCAAATTGGGGAAGAATTTAAGAAAAAAAAAAAACAGTAAAAAATTAAGCATGTAATTACAAATTCTGTTAAAATCCAAGAACCTCTTTATCCATTGCCTTTTTAGAACTCACCCCTAGTTTCCAGCTCATTGATATTTCCAAACCTTCTGTCATACCCAATTCCCACACCACACTCCTGTCTCAGCACTTGCCTGCTCCTGAGCCAGTTGGACTTCCTCCTTTTTTTTTTTTTTGGTACCACTCTAACATATTCATATATTCCACTGTAGGGAAATCGGTTGTTTGCATATGTTTCTCCCATTAGACTGAGAGTTTATTGAAGAAGGGTCTCAGTTGGTGGCATCTTTGTAAACTCGTCGCCTCACTCAGGACCTGGCACACTCTGGACCCTCAGTCAATATGCATAGAGTAAATATATGTCTTATGACAACATCTGTTCCTTCCAGTCATTACTGCCACTCATATTTCATCCTGTGCTTACTTGCTGGACAAACTCTAAAACTTTGGATTGTTTTGAGGAATATTTTAGAAGTTTTTTCTGAACTGATATTTTCAGGTCTTGGGTGCACTGGGCCTAAATCCCTTAAATAAGCAAATAGTTTTCAGGGAAGGAGGCGACCATCCAGCCCTCACTGGCAGGATCTAAACTTCCCTACTGAGGACTGGATGCTATTCTGAGCCAAGAACCCCGTCTGTCTGTTTCTGTTTAGCAGCAAAGTCCTTAATCTTCTTCGTTCTCAAACCCCCATTTGTTTTCCAATTTTTCTCAGATTCTTGACATAAGCCAAATAAAGTAGTTCCATTTCCTGTCCATTTTAATATCATATTTTTACAGGATCCTCATGAATATCAGATTTTTCTGCATCTTTCCCACTAGCTAAACCATTCTTTCTGCCTTCAATCTGTAGAGAAAAATCTTGCCCCACTGGCTTTTGATTCTGATTAAGAGTAGCCTTCTCTGTCACAGAGAACTGATAGTTTGGGTCAGTAGAAGGATGAGTACACAAATAATCATACTGCTATTCTGATAAGTGCAGGATATGAAATACGTCCAAGGACCAAGGAATATAGCGGAAAGAGAGATAATCTGCTTGGAGGTGACTGACTCTAGAGTGTATCAGACAAACCACAGGGCCAAGGGGATTTCAGAAAAGTCTGCGGCACATGGAAAGGCCTAAAGCCAGGACAGAGCATGGCATGGGGGCCTGCTACAAGTCCTGTATCTCTTAAGCATACAGTATAACTTTGGAAGTTGTGGGAGATATGGTTACAACATTGAAAGGGGTTCAAAATGAGAGAGATGTTACAATTAGATGCCCATTTTAGAAAGTTAATCCCATATCAAGGTAAAACCTAAATTAAAAGCGATGAGAATCATCAGTAAATCCAAGTGTTCTACAGTGAACATTAAGGCATTTAAAGATAGAATAATAGAATCACAGGGTCAAGGGGTTAACCATTATCCTGGAAATGACCTGGAAAAAGGAAATTATTTTAAAGGGTTACTTATTGTGAGGATGGGTAAGAACTCTAAGGAATAACTGCATAGTAATGGAGACGTTGGAAATTTGAATATTGAGCACTGAGTTATATGTACATAATTGAGAATCCTCTGGTTGTATGTGTATAATAAAAGGCTTGCAGAATTGAATAATATACACGAGCATCTGTGATGTGCTCTGAGCTGGGCTACATGTTGATACACATGAAGAGTAGAGAAGAAAAGCTCCCTGATTTTCAGGGGTTGGGGTCTTAATATAAAACTAAAACAAGTTTCAAGTAAGTTCTGAATTTCAGGTTTAATATTGTGGGACTTCATAAATAAGTTAGATTAATGTCTTCATACCAAATGTATAGAGTTGGGAGGAAGTGAGTGTATAGCATTTAAATTCAGGGAATCATAGGAGTAAGTAGAGAGAAAGGATGGAGCCTAATTCACTTGTAGAATTGGAGGCTGGCTGGAACATAATTAGTTGAAAATCAGCTGAATGTGTTAAGAAATAATAAGGAAAATTTTGCATAAATGCAGTGGAAACAGATTATAGAGACAAATGTCCTCAGCACTCAAACAAGGAGATTAAATGGTGGAGTTGCACATTGGGAAGCCCTAAATCTTTTGTCCGTCGTGGCACAGGGGAGCGACATAATGAAGATGTTACAGGAACACTGGTCTGGGAGAGATGTGCACGATGGAGTCACGGAAGACCCAGGGTTGCTTCCAGAAAGAGTTCTACTGCTGCTAAGTCACTTAAGTCATTTCCAACCCTTTGCAACCGCATGGACGGTAACCCACCAGGCTCCTCTGTCCATGAGCTTCTCCAGGCAAGAATACTGGAGTGGGTTGCCATTTCCTTCTCTAGGGGATCTTCCAGAAAGAGTTACCAATCACCCAATTGTCTTGGCAACAGGAGACCTCTATGTGCTTCCTTCTGTGCTCTTCCTGGGAGCATTATACATACTTTCTGCATAATATAATACAAAAAGAAAAAGGAAAAAACCTCTTGAGAGAGAAACTTCCTCATTGTGGGGGCTATAAACCTTTTATTTGTTTTGTTTTGTTTTCTGGAAATTTGGCCAAATCTGCAGATAGACATAGTAAATCCTGCTATCCTTCTGGTCTAACCCATACTGTAACTACAAACAACCGAGACTGATTTCAACATTAGAAAAGTCAGGCCTGCCGTTAGTTTTACCTTTGTAATACTTGGCTTTCATATAGCAGTTTTTCAAGCTTCATTTAGTTGGTACTAAAGAGCCCACTGTTGCTATAATACATATGGAAAAATGATTCTAGTCAGGCACTCTAAATCCCTTGAGTAAATATGTATAGTGGAAAGAAGAAACACATTAGGTCTGGTACTAGTTTGAGGCCTGGCAAACAAAAGGCTCTGAACTTCTAGTTTTAAAAAATGAATTGCATTCTGGAGATGCAAACTTTGTGGCGGCATCGCCATAACTGGCTGCTGTTGGCGAGCCGACACGCAGTTCCGATAACACTGTGTTCATGTGGACCAGGTCTGTGAATTAGGAAGGAAAAAGAAGGAGCTAAGTCAAGGAGGCAATTACTGTCAATTACACCCCAAAGGCCGTATGTGGAAAACATTAATAAATCATTGTAAAGAGCTGGGAAACTGCCATTTAAGTGGAAAACTTTTATATCAGAAGCAGCACACCAGAAGCAGGTGGTCTGAATCTGGCTTGGGTGTGTGTTTTGTTTGGCCTTGGCATTTTAAAACCAACATAAACTTGTCTGCTTTATGTATGGCCTATGCTCTCTGCTTCTCCACTTTCCCATCACTCTCTACTGTCTTATACTCATCACCCTCAATTTTTTATACACCTGATGTTATTCAAGTTTGTGACACCTGGAATATTTTTTGTTTGTTTTTTCCTTACAGCAGTATTGTAGTAGAAAAACTTTGGCAGCAAAAGACTTGAGATGAAATTTAAATTAAATGATTTGTTAACTGTGCAAGGCACTTCTGTAAACGTCATTGTTCTCATCTTTAAAAGAAGAGGCTAAAAATCACACTATCTGCTATGCTTATCCCATAGGCTAACCCAGATTAAATGTGAAATTACAAGTAAGATAGAGTAGGAGGATACTTTTCACCCTCAGTGTGGTATAGTTAGCAATTATTCTATTCAAAATGAAGAACTCTGTTTCTTGAATCTTTTAATTCACATACATTTCACAATGATTATAACTAACTTTGGGAATCATTAGTCAAGTTTCTGCTGTATGTATACCATTAGATCTCAAACTTGACTACACAATGGAATAAGTAGTGCTTTATAAATACTGATGACTGTCACTTCCCCAACAATTCTGACTTAAATGATCTGGGAGTGATCTGGGCTCTGGAGTTGAGGCTGTTTTGTTTTGTTTTTTACACTCCTTAGATGATTATAATGAGCATTCAAAGCTTGAGAACCATGCCTTACACTGATTCAGTAAAACATCACTTGGAAAAAGAAAACATCACTGAATTATAAAATTTTTCCAAAACGGATTTTATCATGTTCAGACTATTTTGTAGTAAAAAAAATTGCTAGTTATTCCATCTTTCAATTCAGTGATTCTCAAAGTGTGGGCAGTATTAGTACCACCTGATACGATCAACTAATTAAAGGTCCCCCAAAGATGTCCTAATCCCCAGAACTGGTAAATGTTATTTTACATGGTTTTGAAGGTGTAATTAAGTGACATCTTCAGATAAGGACAATAGCCTGGATTATCTGGGTGAGTCCAGTGTAATCAAAGGAGTCCCTTCTAAGAGAAGGTAGACAAGCTCAAGTCAGAGAAAGCATGTAAGGACTGAAGTGGGAGACAGACAGAAGTGAAGAGGTCACTGTTAGAAGTGTTGCTGGCTTTGAAGATGGAGAAAGGGGTTATAAGGCAAGGGATATAGGAGGCTTTTAGGAGCTGAAAAAGGTAAGGAAATGGATCCACTCCCTCAAGCAAATCTGTCAACACAGATTTTAGGCCTTTAAGACCCAATTTCAAATTTCTGACCTCCCAAACAGGAAGATAAAATCAGTGTTGTTTTTAATGACTAAGTTTATGGTGATTTTTAAATAGGAGCGATAGGAAACTGATAACCTGGGAATTCATTAAAAATATGAATAATCAAAGCCTCTCCTGGACCTACCATATCAGGGTGTCCAGAGGATGCATTCAGTAATTCAGGCTTTCATGAACCAAGTGATTCTGATGCACAGTAAAAATTGAAAATTGTTGCTTTAGATTATGGTGTTTAATTAAGTTTTTTTTTCTTTCTAAAATATGAGGTTTGAACAGCTTTGGAGTAGAAGAGTATGTACAAACACTCGATTTGTCTGATTATAGAAAGTTTTATATTAGGAAATATATTAAAAATAATCCTTTAAAGAAGGCATTTAAAGTGAAGATAGTTTGGGGAAAACTCTCAGTGTCTGCCATGATTGCTGGGCTTGTAAAAATGTGTGTTTTAAGAGAGTTCTGATCTTTAGTACAAAAATTACAGACTTCAACTTAACACATCCTTATTTGGTGAGCACACAATTGATAATACCAATCGGCATCCCTTCTTGTTATAGGAGGCTTTAAGGAAGAGGCAAAGTCAACCTAGGAATCCCAAATCCTCTCTTCTCTTCAGTTTCAGAGCTATTCTCACAAGCTTTTTTAATTTGAACCTGAAGTGGAACAGCTAGCATATATTCACATGCTTTAAATGTTCATGCATTGTCAGAGAAAGTGAAGGAGAGGGGAAGAATTTACATTTTAACAAAATGTTTGTAATTTCAAAATACCTTGATTGACTACCGCCCAGTGAGTGAAAACCATATGCAATCGGTAAACGTGGAAATACTCTGCTGCTTTGATTCTCATAATGAAAACTTCAAGCAGTCCCACATCTGTTCCCTTAGGTCTATCTAATCCCATTGTGTCTGTTTAAACTGTTGGCAAGTATGCACATGGTTTTGAAGACTAGGCGCCTCTCTGTGGGGAGCAGCATAGAGACTACTGATTTATATCCCTAAGGTTTCTGATGTATTGAAAGCCCAAAATTTCCACTTTGACATTGAATGGTGACTAGTTTAGCTACTATAATATTACCAATCTGGCAGCTCTTGAAGCTGTCTGTATGTGAACTTTTCATTTGACCCAACTGGATACTCTACATTTGTCACTTGAACCTAGGAACAATCTTCTAAAAACATCGAAGTCACTTCTTCTGTTATTTATAGCATGGCCGGTAATTTCTTCGTCAAACTACTTAACTGTATTTTATCATACTTTAAAAAATATGGTATGAGGATCTAAAGTTCAGGGAAGTATAACAGTCGGTTGAAAAATACTCACCAGACAAGTAATCATACAGTCTGTGTCACCTGACACGCAGTGAACAAGCTGACGAATGAGTCAGGATTTAAATGGTAATTATCATTCATCATTATAATAGACTTATTAATTCATAAATTCTTGGTAAGCCAATTTTCTATAAAAAGGTTAATAATAAAAGTGGGAAAGAAAAAAAATAGCCTCAATGTGATAAAAAATGTAAGAGCTAAAATATCTTTACTGCCACATATCCCTCCTAATTATCCAGTAGTTTTATATTAAAATGTTTCTTAATACAAGACTGTATTTTCTCAGTATTTTGAAAGAACAAAAATACAATTTCTTTTATTACTCATTCTCTCATATCCCCTATAGGAACCAGCATAAATATGAAACAGATAATATTTGAATACTCTAAATTAATCCCAAGTAAACTATGATGGTTTTAAGCAGTGATTCTTGTTATTAGTAAATGCCAAAGTCTCATGTTTCAAGTTGTTTACCAGACTAAATCTTATATTCTACACAACAGCAGTATACAGGTATCTACTTCAGATGTATGTGTATAAAAATGACAAATTGAGCCAAACATAAGATGATTAAGTCTTCTTTAGTTTGAAAATTGGAGAAGGCAATGGCACCCCACTCCAGTACTCTTGCCTGGAAAATCCCATGGATGGAGGAGCCTGGTAGGCTGCAGTCCTTGGGGTCACTAAGAGTCGGACACAACTGAGTGACTTCACTTTCACTTTTCACTTTCATGCATTGGAGAAGGAAATGGCAACCCACTCCAGTGTTCTTGCCTGGAGAATCCCAGGGACGGGGGAGCCTGGTGGGCTACCGTCTATGGGGTCACACAGAGTCGGACACGACTGAAGCGACTTAGCAGCAGCAGCAGTTTGAAAATACCAATCAGCCATCTTGAAACCAATTGACTGGTAAAAAAACATTTTATCGATAATTATACTCTCTATCCCTTACTAGAGACTCAAAAGGAAAAGAAGCAACTTCAGGAAAAACAAGTCAGCTTAAAAGTTTAACTTTAATAGGCCAAAGATAAAAGTTCTTGAAATTATTTCTTGAAACTCTTTAAACAGTCATCTAAAATTGTTAGTATTGATTATATTCAGGGAAATAAGACTGCTATTCTATTTGTATAACTTTTGTTCTCAGTTTGGAACATGAACAACCAAATGCCATGAATAATGATTTTTATTATAATCTTGTTTTCCTGGAGATAGATGGCATAAAAATGGGGTATCAACCATGTAAAACTGAAGTAAGTAAGAATAAGATAAATCAAAATCCTTAAGTTAACTAGAGGGTCAGATCCTTCAGTCAACTAGAGAGTCAGAACATGATATTCTACTGGACAAATTTGTATCCAGTTTGGGACGTTGTTGATCATCAAAATAGAGCATTTCCCTTTAAGTTGGCAACACAATTTGAGGAAGAAAGATCACATTGTTTACTGTAAAACTGATAGCATAAAGATTGTATGAGGTCACATGTATAGGTACAGATATGTAAACTATAATGGGATTTCAGATAACAGAGTAATTGTTCTATGAATTTAAAATTTTCCTTTATATTCAATAAAAGTTACTAATATAGTACAGATCCAAGTCTCTAGGCCATAGGCAGATAACCTGCTGCTAACATTAGTGACTGGTATTTTGTTTAAACAATAGCTGTATAATTAGGACCACATTGCCTGACATATGTTTGGCACATACAGCTTCCAAGGTTTCATACACCTTGGAAAGAAAGAAGGAAACATCGAACAAAAGTTCCTAATAGCCAAAAACAACATGGAGCAATGAGACCGTCCGCCGCCCTCCCTTCCTTTCGTCTGTTCTTTCATCTGTTTTTGTTTGTTTGTTTGATGTTGGAGAATATGTGTGTTAGGTAAGCTCTCTGATGTCTTTGCCTTGAGGCTTATTTTATGTTTCTAAAACCGAATAGTGGAATGGCATGTCAGACTGTAGTGGAGAATTTCCCTTTGTAATCAGAGTTCTGACTAGATAGGTACACCATTGTAGTAGTATCATATTAGAAAAATTAAACAGATCATCCACATCTTTCCTGACTCTTCCATTCCTCTCCCTTAGTGGGCAAGAGTAGAATTTCCTGAAGAAGGATGCTTTCTGTCAGACAGAAAATCCAAAGCCCAACCAAAATAAATGAATAAATAGATTAGTTAATTAATTAAAAATAAGGAAATAAGTCAAATGCTCAACATTACTACTTTATCACAGACTGCCATCCAGTCTTCAACATCAGGCTTTGCCTGTGGAATCTCAAACCCCTTTTATGCGGTTTCTGCAAGATCTTCTTCAATAACACTCAGCCTGACTTTTAAGTGTTATGTGGCTATTTAGAGACTGAAAGACCATCAACCTATAAAAATTTGTGTTACTGCTGAGACTCTGGAGCACTAAGCTGTGTTTGATAATAAACTCAAGTTGTATGAGAACTGGAACATTATAGGCAGAGCAGTGTAATACGTAAGTCAATTTATTTGAATCAACACATATATGATTATTAACAACATAGCTTTCTTAGTGAGTGTTACCGTGTTCCTATAAACATTCTGTAGACCTCAGGAATCATTCTGATGTAGAAAGTACATAGATGTGATGTACGAAGATTGTTTGTGCTGGTGTTGGGACTGTTTACCTATTACTTATTCTCATCACATTTTCCACGTACATTTTTGTAGACATAAATATAAAGTTCATATATTGTCAAAATGTATATATTTTTTCTTCAGTTTCCAATTTCAGGTGTTTTCAGTTTTTTAAAAAAAGGGACTTTGTTATTTATTTGCTCAACTCAGACCCTGAGAAAGATCTGAAAGTTCTGAGTGCTGGGTGTGTGTGTCTATGTGTGTGGAGTAACAGAAGTGCTGACCAAGAGAGGGAAATGCATTTGCACTGCAAGCTCAATTCCCAGGATTCTGCCTTCCATCTAGAGACTGAAGCAATCAATCATGACTGACAAGATGAGATGCAAAGAATGAAGATGGCAAGACACGATCACTTACAGAAACTGTTATATTTATCCCATCTGTAACTCATTCATTGTTGCTCCAGTTTTCCTAACATTCTCCTACTCACCTCTGAGAAATTGGCAGAAGATTTGGATGGGTTTATTTTTATGACCTCGTGGTTTCATTCTATTCAATATTTTTGGGGAAATACCAACTCTCATGCTGGCTTCTTTCATTAAATATATATTTTAAAAATATACATAGTCTGAAAACTGAGAATTATATATTTATCTAAGTAGTTGATTTAGTGCATAAGATACCTAATCTCCTAGCATTTAACAGCCAGGCACTCCATCAGGTTCCTTGGAAAACAGCGTGCTTATCATGGTAACAATGAAGCACTGTTTATAGGATAGATTTCCTCTCATCTGCCAGCATAGCACATGAAATCCCAAACTAAACTGTTGGGACACTTCTCCTCCAAGTTTCCTCACTCTTAGTCACTGCTTTCTGGGCTGACTTTTAGGGTCCTTAAGAAAGCGTAGAACCTGAATGCCCACTCTCCAACCTAGTTTTGACTATCTTCCTGGAGGAAATCAAATTGATAATGAATTCTTCCACTACCAAAGGAATTTCAGAGTCCTGGAAGAAAGTGGAGCCTCAAGATAACGAGAAATGGACAACCATCCCTCAGTTTTTGTTTTTTGCTCACAACGATCTCCCTTTGCCTTAATACTTAGGTAGTATGTATTATGGAATATTGAAGTATTTATTTAAAACTTACAGCACTGCCTTTCTACCTAACAGTATTTTATATATACTTTATGTTTTGGCAAACAGTATTTAAGCATTTCCCTGTAAGAGGCCATTTCTTTTTTTTTTCTCTTTATGCCTTCACAGCATATAATGTTTCTATTTTTCTTTCTCTGTAAGACATACAAACTTACACACACGTGCACATTCATGCATGGCATAACCATTGAGTTAGATATGGCACATAAAAAACTGGTATACTGAAGAACATAGTTCAGTTCAGTTCAGTCGCTCAGTCATGTCCGACTCTTTGCGACCCCATGAATCACAGCACACCAGGCCTCCCTGTCCATCACCAACTCCTGGAGTTCATCCAGACTCACGTACGTCAAGTCAGTGATGCCATCCAGCCATCTCATCCTCTGTCGTCCCCTTCTCCTCCTGCCCCCAATCCCTCCCAGCATCAGAGTCTTTTCCAGTGAGTCAACTCTTCGCATGAGGTGGCCAAAGTACTGGAGTTTCAGCTTTAGCATCATTCCCTCCAAAGAAATCCCAGGGCTCATCTCCTTCCGAATGGACTGGTTGGATCTCCTTGCAGTCCAAGGGATTCTCAAGAGTCTTCTCCAACACCACAGTTCAAAAGCATCAATTCTTCGGCGCTCAGCTTTCTTCACAGTCCAACTCTCATATCCATACATGACCACTGGAAAAACCATAGCCTTGACTAGACGGAGCTTTGTTGGCAAAGTAATGTCTGTGCTTTTGAATATGCTATCTAGGTTGGTCATAACTTTTCTTCCAAGGAGTAAGCGTCTTTTAATTTCATGGCTGCAGTCACCATCTGCAGAACACAGTATGTACAATTAAATGCATATTACATGTGAATTATCTTATAATGCACAATTCTGACATGTAAAATTTTCCATTCAAAACTCCTGGTTAG
Source organism: Bos indicus x Bos taurus (assembly GCF_003369695.1). NCBI lineage: Eukaryota > Metazoa > Chordata > Mammalia > Artiodactyla > Bovidae > Bos > Bos indicus x Bos taurus. Next base: position 66,817,653 of record NC_040079.1, on the reverse strand, counting down.
AATATTGGCTCCTTGCAGGCAAGAATAGCAAGGTGAAAAGGCAGCCTTCAGAATGGGAGAAAATAATAGCAAATGAAGCAACTGACAAACAACTAATCTCAAAAATATACAAGCAACTCCTACAGCTCAACTCCAGAAAAATAAATGACCCAATCAAAAAATGGGCTGAAGAAATAAATAGACATTTCTCCAAAGAAGACATACAGATGGCTAACAAACACATGAAAAGATGCTCAACATCACTCATTATCAGAGAAATGCAAATCAAAACCACTATGAGGTACCATTTCACACCACTCAATGGCTGCGATCCAAAAGTCTACAAGCAATAAATGCTGGAGAGGGTGTGGAGCTGTGCTCCCTCATGTTCTTGGAATATGGTTATAGCATTTATGGGCTTGGTGGTGAAGAACAGAAGATAACTGGTGCTGGATAGAGGAGCCTTATTTTTTATTATGGCAGCTTGTTATTTTTGTAACATGGTGATTGAGTTGAACACAATCAAAGTACAGTAACTGATCTCCCCTTCTTCCTGGATGAGTGAGCAGATGATGAAATACTGACATCAACATCCTTGAACATATCCAAGTGGGCAGTGTTTGGCTACTGCTTCTGTTTGAACTGATGCTGTGTTTTGGTTGTGGCCCAAAGCTTTGAAGTGCTACTTGGCATCTCCTTTCTTCCATGAAGCTCTTAACCATTCAGACATAACGGAGTTGGTCAAATACTACTTAGGTTGAGTCCTGCTTGCCTCTCCTCAGTCATCTTTGTATGAATCCAATGATTGGTTTTTGTTTTTTAAATGGTTTTTATTTTTATTTTTTTTAAACGGTTTTTAGCTGATGTTCATGAAGAGCAGTGAGTACCTAGAACTATGCCAATGAAGAAAGGAAATCCTATCTAAGAAGGTGCATTTCTGTACCAGAGCTGTGTCATAACCATCCTTTGGGCCCTCTGCTGGAAAAGTAGAATCAAGTCTCAAATAATGCCTTTTTAATTATATCCTCTAGTATTACAGATGTAGGACAGTACTGTATCATACCTCTGTGAATGTAAAATATCTTGTACCTGCTTTATGATATGTAGTAGTGACCGTGCTTTATCAGATCTGTTTTTAATGATGTTATTCTAGAATGTTTTCTTTCCAGATGATGATTGAGAAACGTAATTAAAAAATGGTGCCAGGTACCGCAACAGTAACAGAACTTTGCTGTTTTCTGAGGTTTTGTTTTTTTACTTTTTTTTTTTTTTAATGGAGTGTGCTGGATGTCTATAATTTTGTTCAGATGACTGCAGAACTTGGAAAAGCTGTTGCTGCTATTGATGCATAACATACTGCTATTGGTCTTTTTTATATAAATAAATAAATCTATATATATATATACATATATATATATATATATATAATTTGAATTTTTGGAAACTTTAGCTGTGCTGTCAACTTTGGAAAAAATATCCCAGTTGTACCGTGTTGGGTTGGCATTGTACAGAAATTAACAGCCATATTGGTCTAGAAACATTTTCCATTTGTACAGGGGTAACACACTGTATTAAATATGTAAGGTCTTATCTACATGGGTTTGATTACAGAAACTAATAAAGTATTCTCTAAATAGTGAAAAAAAAAGAATTATTTGCATATTCTCCACCATATTCCCAATTATTGGAACATAGTAGGCACTCATTGTTTATTGACTAAATTAGAAATATGCCTTTAACCCTAAAACTTCAACAAACAAGAAAAAGATAATTTATAATTAGATTTGTGATCAGTCATTCATGAAGAGTAAATAATGTTGATTCAAGGGAAATACAAGTTCTCATGTGGTTTCCTGACAGTTTTTCAACCTTGACAATTTTTAAACAGATGTTTGGTTTAAAGTTGAGAAACCAGAATTCAGTGCAGCATTTCCTTTTGCAGGGAAATGGTATTCTTACAGATCTGATATGAAGCTGGCTCACAGGTGTATCTATATCTGGTTTACAGATACTGAAAAATTTCCATGCTGGCTGATAACTGCTCAGCCCTCAAGTACCTTCTGTAGCCCCATGTGTTTCATTCTCCTTAAGAATTCCCTAGACCTTCCTGCAATCCCACAGAGAAAGGATTAGTGCCCTGCATTAGCAAGGGACCTCCTGCACTGTGGTCAGAGATCATTCAGATTGACCAGTGCTTCTGCTGTACAGCTTGCTAAGTATTTTGAATATCAATTTTGTCTTCCTGTTAGAGTTCTGATAGGAAGCCAGTCCTTGCCCTTCTCTAAAATGTTTCATGAGAAGGGAAAAGCTGTCCTACCCACTATGCAGAAGGTCATTCAAAGGTTTATAGAAAATGAAGGAAAGAATATGTATAATTTTAATAGAAATCAGCAGCATAGAACAAAGAGCAATGAGATGGGTAGCACTTCTGAAAGAAACATGCAGATTTAGAGTAGAAGTCAGAATGGAAAAGAGCAATGCCTTGTCCTGGGCTCCACTGGCTAGGCACAAGGCTAGTGGAGAACAGAACAGACTGAATAATCATGGGAAGAAACTGGAGGAGGGAGGCCAGAGACTCTGTGGGCACCTAGGCAGACTAATGCTGGCATGGTGTACGCACGTGTCAAAGACATAGACCTGAAATCTATCAATCTAATGGGTAAGTGGGGTAGTAGAAATCCAGGTAATATCACAAAGTAAGGCAGTCCTGGTAACCCTATTGACTAAATAAGAAATAGAAGTTGATACTGGAACCTGAGAAATGAAGGAAGCTGGGGAAGAAAGGTTCTTGTGGCTTGTTTGTATGTGTTTGTGACACATGAAGCTAGCCAGACTTAGTGAAGCACATTGTAGATTTCAACTTTTAAAGCTGTTACGTGAGGCAATCACTTGAAATTACTCCCCTTCTTAAAACCTATTTTTCCTTTGATTTCTTCCATCTATCATCTTTTGACTCCATAACTTTGTCTCTCATTTTCACATATACTCCCTTCAGGTTTGTTTTTGTCTATTCCTTCCAATGCATGGATCTGGGCTTTACCAAGCTATAGTATATGCTCTTATCAAGTATGTACTCTGGTTTTCTCCAGCCCGCTGTGTCACACACACGTCCACTAGCAGTACTCTTTGCCCTACAGTTCTGGTAAGCTTCAAGTAGAGAGACCCCAGTAACCTCAGTCTTAACAAGCAGTCTTTACCTTGGCCTCAAAACCAGCAACCCAGCTGAGCACCCGCCCTCCCCTTGGGTAAGTAGGAATTTTTATATGAACCGATAAAGCAGTGGAAGAGGACACAGAATTAGTCCAAGTGTCAAACTTAAGTAAAAGATAAACTGAGAGAAAAGCCCAAATTTTTACAATCTAGACCAGATTAGAATGCATGCAACCAGTGCTGCCACTCAGAAGACCCCATTATCTGGTAGTGGAATTATCAGTGATAAGATAACTTGTATCATGTCTACTGGTAATGCTGTGGGTGCTGGTCAGCTTCCACAAGGTCAGCTGGGCCTACAGCTGGTGGCCCCCGTCTGCTACATGGTGAAGAATGCAGAATCAGCTGACTGCTCAGGAGAAGGAACCACACACACACACACACACACACACACACACACGAAAGCATCGTGAATGAAGGGCGGAGATAGTGTAGTGGAAGGAAGAGTGACATGTAAAGCAAGAAGGAGAGTTCTTCAATAAATACTGACCACTGGGCGTAATGAGAGAGTCAGTAACCTTCTTTCTACACACATAAGAACAAGAAAGCCATTGCGAATGCAGGACTAAAATACTGGCTTTGTGGTTCCCGGCAAGAGAATTACTACCAACTCCTTACTGAGGAAGAATTGGTAATAAACACTAAACTCATACACCTGTAGTATAAGTTTAACTCATAATTCATACCTAACTTAATTTAGTTAATATTTTATAAGTTTATTCACACAATGATCAAATTATTAAAGAACTTTCTGGATTTAAATGCCCAATTAAAACTCCACATCCAGGTGCTGAGAGCAGCTTTCAGTTATTTTATCAATAGACCAGTGCCTTTAAAAATCTGACTTACTTGTTAATTGAGCTTTTTACATTTATTCTTTCTTGAGGGGAGAAAACAGTGGAGACAGTGAGAAGAGGACTGCATGACTGGTACCCTAGAATGTTTTAATAACAAATAAAAATATGTGGAGGTCAATTTTTAGAAGTGGTGATTAACAGTTAATTCCCAATTTGACACGTGAACACCAAGAATAGGTTTTCATAGATCTACTCATAAGAATTTTTTAATTTTATTTTTTGGACAGCAAGGAATGTTTTTAGTAGCAATATTATATATTTATGAAACAAATGTGGATTCAATTAATAAACTATATTCATATTCAGTGTGTCAAATTCCTATTTTTAAACAATTGGGTTCACTGAGCAAGCTAATTTAATGTCTTACTAAAAAGAAAAAAAGAATGGTCATTCTCTCTAGTCAAAGATACATGTGGATAGAATTTAAGCAAGTACGTCTTTTCTCTGTGGAATACAAAAATAAAACTGAGTATATATTTTAAACATATACACACAATGGAAGAAATCAAACTAAATGTGTGTGTTTAACCTCTTCAACTTTCTGAATATTGGATGTGGTGAGATTGGGTATAATAATCAAGTAGCTAAGTTGAAAGTTTTCTCTTTATATATGTATACATTTTTTAACCCTTCTCTGTTCAGAATCTAAATAGAAGCAGATGATTTCTTCAGCGGTGTTTAGCCATTTTTCTTCAAAAAATTTTGTCAATTTCACAAAGATTAATACAATGGTGATTATGCCAATAATTAATCATTTAAAAATGAGGTTCAGGATGGGGAACACATGTATACCTGTGGCGGATTCATTTTGATATTTGGCAAAACTAATACAATTATGTAAAGTTTAAAAATAAAATAAAATTTATAAAATAAAAAAAAATAATAAATAAAAATGAGGTTGGAAAAATTAAACCATGTTTGCTACTGAATGTTCAGTTATATCTGCTTCTTACTCTTTTATCACATATGATCATCATTTGGAATAATAATAATCATACACCCCAAGAAATGAGGGCAAAGAAGAGTACATTATCATATTTTCTACTGAATATTTAATACATTTAGTTTTTGTACAAGAATATAGCTTAAAGTTTATTCTAAGAACAGACTAGGAGAGATACTATAATTATCATCCTTTACACCAAATAGCCAAGGGAAATTAAATTTTATTCATATTACCTTGATTCTTGAGATTTTGAGAGCATGTTGTAGGAATTTGTACAATCTTTATTATTGTACTTTTATCCCTACCAGGTAGGGTGGAAACAATGGACATATCATAGGCTCTACATAACTTTCAAATCTCACCCAGCACCTGAGCCTAATAATCACCAGTGGTGCTCAGAAATCGTTTTAGGCAAAACTAAGTAGACAGCTTCAGCCTTTCTGCCTCCCGTGCCTATCCTTTTAGCATTTTTTCTTTCTTTTCATTTCTTCGGAACCCACTGTTCATAAATGGTTCCATCCTGAAGTCAGCTAAACATTAGAGATTTGATAGGCTATCTCATTCAAAAATTAATTGCATTTACACTTGTTTTGATGGGGAAAAAACTTATTTTGTGGGATAAATAATGAAAATTCAGTCACTCTGTATCATAGAAAGGGAATATTCTTGGTAAAGGGGTCTCCTTAGCGTTACTGTAAAGAAAAAAAAATTAGAACCTCTTTCTTCATCCTTGAGACATTGCTTAAAGGGGTGTCTGTGGGGGGAAGAAGGAGGAGAGGGGGAGAAAGACTATATTTTCCTAGCAATAAAAATGACCAAAATCCTGTAAAAACACTCATAAATCTCTAAAGGGATTTCTTATATATGCTATAATTTTGAGTGTTGCATGAACGAAATGATCACATCCAGATTAGCAAGAAATTACAACTAATTTGTAAGGGCTGACAATAGGGACTAAGCCATGGCATTCAAGCCAGTGAGTAATCAGAATAGTTGACAGCCGTTCTTCAAGACTCAAATTTCCGATGTGGCATGACACTTGGACAAACAATTATTAGCAAACTATAGTCCTATGAAAATCAGTTTATAATTCATGAAATTTTAGGACATGCCAATAGTTACCAGAATATGCTTTATGTGTTGTATAACTTTCATTAGAAAAAAAAAATCTGCAAAAAGGTATCTGAAGCTATAACTGCATGATTAATTTTTGCCACAAGAAATATCAATCACTAAATACCAAACATTTTCCTCAGAGCTACTGGAGACATTAAATCAATATGTAAAATGCCAACAAGACATTGCAGAATACATTCCTTGCACTGTCAAAGAGCACTATCCAGAATATTCACTGTAGAATGTTACTGTCTACCAAGAAAGCCACCATCCTAGCAATCAATGAGTCACCATCTATTCGAATTAAGAACTTGCTTAAATCTGGAAGTTTTGCAGTCTGGACAAGGAAGTTACCAGACTAGAAAAAGGCAGAGAATCTGAGGCATTCACCAAGTAGTGTCATTAATTGTCCAGTGGTCCATATCATTAAATAAGTGTTGGGGGTTGGGGAGGAAAATCAGCAAACAGGAGGTATCAGATAACCAAGGCCAGTCCTTCAGAAATCCCCAAGTAAGCTAGTTTTTTTTCTCATGTCTCATTGCCAGTGTCCTGACAACCTCCTCACTGTGATACCTTCTTCCTGATTTCCTAGAATTAAAAACTATATTTTGTCCCACAGTTTTCTCTACCCTTTGCTCTTGAATTAAAGCTAACTTCTTTCCTATCCTATATTCTATAAAACTATGCTCTAGAAGATAGTTTCTTTCATTGACTGTAGTATTTGTAAATATCTCCTCCTACCAAATGATACTATAGGTGCTGATGATACAAAGATGAAGGTGAAAATAGTTCCTTTCATCAAGGAGTTTCCCACCTAGATGAAAATACTCCTGCAAAAGGGCTAAAAATATATAATTTGTAAGGCCTGTGCAGGTTTTCATTTTAGTAGAGTGTTCCTATGTAGAACTAACAACCTTAAAAAGGCAATTTTAATGGAAAGAATTTTAGATTCTGCCTGGGGAGTGAGGAGGTAGTTAAGATGTGGATAAGAAGATGAAAAGGACCTTTAAGTAATAGTCACATTACATGTTGGCTCATTAAGCATTATTTTCATGAAAAAGCAACACCATTACTAAGTAAATATAATACCTTTAAATGTTAAAATTATTTGATCAGTGTGGAATAGTAATGTATGTTTATCCTGCAAGTTCTACAGTGGTAAAGTAAAATTTTTGTTGAGAATTGAGTCTCACCTGTAAAGTGAGGTCATTCCCATTGTAAGTCACATCTGTAAGGATCAAGTGAAGGAACATCCAAAGTCCAAAGTCACCTCACACAGGTGACTTTGCCCTCCAAGGGACTTTGACAGTGTCTGGGGACATTTTTCATTGTCAAAACTGGGAGAGGTGCTAATGTCATCCAGTATATAGAGACCAGGGTTTGCTTCAAACCTTTCTGCAGTGCACAGAACAGTCCCCCAAAACTGAGAACTATCCAGCCCCAAATATCAATAGCTACGGTTGAGAAGCCCTCATATAGATGGTGTTGTTGCAACTCTTTTCCTGAAGTTATCATCTCTTTTCCATTGTGTAATTCTTTCTTCCTGCAACCACTGTGGGCTAGCGGCAAGCTCACCATGATAGGATTAAAAATGTGATATGGTCACAACTTTGTCTAAAAGTATTCAATGCCTTCTTCAAATTGAGTGAACGTTAAAATAAAATATCTGGGATACTTCTTTAAATACATATTACCGAGTCTGCGTCTAGGAATTCTTAGTCGATTTAGGAGTCCGGAACCTTAGTTTTTCAAGTGATTGTGGTATGAATAATTGGAAGGCTATACAAAAGGAAACGCTGATCTGTTGGCTAAAATCCAGGTTCTTTAACTTTCAAACAAGCCTCCAGTATGATCCAATCCATACTTATCCATACATTGTCCTTCTCCTCTAATAATCTCTGTTCCAACAATATTGATCTACTCGACATTCACAAAAACCTTGTACTATTTCATGAATCCCCCACCATTCGTATGTTTCTTCTACCTGGATCCCCTTTCCTTCTTAGTCCTACTGGTGCTAGGAAATGTTGAGTGGCTATTCAAAGAAAAATTCTCTGATTTGTAGTATTTGCCAATTTCTGTGGTATAAATACTCCCACAATGGCAGATTTCAAGCTACCAATGTGACATTTCTGGAAACTGAACTGGAAAGAAACATGTAGGATTAGCTCTTGAGAACTGGTGTGAGCTAACTCTGATACAGTGTTGCAAATAATCATTATCTCTCATCCTTCTTTGAAGCCCTTCACAATAAGGAGACTGTTTGTTGCATGTTTAATATTATAATTACTCCATTTCTTCACTCCTATTTTTCAAAGTGCACATTACTAACTAGACTGAATTCTTTGAGATGAAGTTCTGTTTTGATAAAGATTGTGTTTAGTTAGAGTACATTTTAGCTCAAAAGTTTCTGTGTTTATGGTTTTGGGGGTATGTTTTCCTTTGTAGACCAACTTATTAAATAAAGTGTTAAAATCTTTAAAGTGTTTTAGAAGTTTCAACTTCAGTCATGTTAAAACATGTCAAGCAAAAGGATTTTTGTTCATGTTTAAGCCAGTATGTTAAAGGGGGAAAGTGTATCTTCTGGGAGCCAGCCTGAGCACTAATAAAAGTGAGATATGTGACCTTGGGAAGTTAACTGTGGGCTACTTCTCACTAGTAGGAGATTCTCTTTTTAAGAATCTAGGTTCTGAGTTGTTTCAGTCAGAGGAAGTTGTATTTGCTTATAGAGCATCTTATCTATAGTCAACTTGGCTAGATTGAGCTATTTCTCTTTTTAAATTATCAGGGATTACTTAGCCTGAACTGCTGCTGCTGCTGCTACTAAGTCGCTTCAGTCGTGTCCGACTCTGTGCGACCCCATAGATGGCAGCCCACCAGGCTCCCGCATCCCTGGGATTCTCCAGGCAAGAACACTGGAGTGGGTTGCTATTTCCTTCTCCAATGCGTGAAAGTGAAAAGTGAAAGTGAAGTCGCTTAGTCGTGTCCGACTTTTCGCGACCCCATGGACTGCAGCCCACCAGGCTCCTCCATCCATGGGATTTTCCAGGCAAGAGTACTGGAGTGGGGTGCCATGGCCTGAACTACTCTTTCTCAAAAAGGATTCCCTTGCTGTTTCATTCCTAAGTAATTACCTTCCTGAGCTGGAACATATTTCTGAGGGCAGAAATATTTTAAACTCGAGATCAGCCCTGGGATTTCTTTGAAAGGAATGATGCTAAAGCTGAAACTCCAGTACTTTGGCCACCTCATGCGAAGAGTTGACTCATTGGAAAAGACTCTGATGCTGGGAGGGATTGGGGGCAGGAGAAGGGGACGACAGAGAATGAGATGGCTGGATGGCATCACTGACTCGATGGACGTGGGTCTCAGTGAACTCTGGGAGTTGGTGATGGACAGGGAGGCCTGGCGTGCTGCGATTCATGGGGTCGCAAAGAGTCGGACACGACTGAGCGACTGATCTGATCTGATCTGATCTGACCCAGAGACAATAGAGGAAGACATTTTATTCTTCCATAAGAAAGAATCATCCTTAAATATGTGGGTACATTGTTTCATTTCATCTGAAAAGATACAGAGTTATCTTCCTGAATCCTTAAAAAAAATCACTGTATGTATTATCCCAGTCATGTGCCTTCTCTATCTACATATTAGATAGGATATTTGTTTTACTAAAAGACCAATTCTAAAATGTTTAACACAAGTCAGTATTTTCTCTCTGTCTCATGTCTTGCATGTGTATAGTGATAGATTCAGATAGATTTAACAAATCATGATACAGTATAAGCAGAGGAAATGATCTTTCTTTAAGCACACAAAGATAAATCAAACAAACTGTAGTATTCTACAGCATAGTGTATGTTTTCAATATTTTATGGAATTCTAAGTTGAAACCTGAAGAATAATGTCTCTTCTGGGAGATAATGGTAATTATAAACAAAAGATATGGGGAAGTTCTTTTTTAATTTAACCTTAGTTATAAAATTTGTTTGGTGCCCATACCAATTTTTTGTTTGTTTGCCTGTCAGTGGTTTATGGAAAGATACAATAAAACAAGAGCTCTTCTAGATCTGAATCATAAGAGTAGAAAAAAATGATCATTGGGCCAACTAAACTAGTTCCAACTCAAAAGCAAATCCAAATAGTGTTTAATTTTTCTGACTTAAATTACTCATTTGAAAAGTAAGTTTAAATTGGCAGTGAGAACAATTCTATTAGCTACTAGGGAAGAAACTTCAGAACAATGGTATTTAAACTTGGATTGTCAAATACTTGATAAGACTGAAAAATCACTGAAGATCATTTTCTTTTTGATCATTTGTCATTTGAGGTTTGTTTATTTATTTTCCATTGAAAAACAACTTGCTTCCAAGCTTGTATCTCAAAGAAAGCAAGAAAAAAAATGTGAAAGACTAATATTATATTAGGCAGGCATCCCAAAAGTTGATAGGACACAACTGTGCAATAGAACTTGGTGATGTAAATGGCATATGTTTCTGAAGAAATGGACTTTATAACTTTCTTAAAACTTTACTCCCTTTGAATGATGGGCCTTTTTGCCTAGGAGTGAAATAATTATATAGGGTACTCTACTGCAGCACGCTCTTAAAAATATATTGCATCAGGGTCATGATGTTGTAATTTAGAATTTTAAAAGTAAGAGAGTGAGCTTTTAAATTTAATATCTCAGGGACTTTGGATCCTTTCCACCCAAAACTTGGCTTGCAATTTGTCTCCACAGATGATTTTAATGGTTTAAATTAGTTACGGCTTTTCAAACTGTGAAGTAGCCAATAATTTATCTTTGACCAAAGTTTAAACAATTAGTTCTAAGCAGCACCAGTTATTTTAAAAATCAGATTTTAGAGGGGAAAAAAGTAAATGTGGTTAGTTAATTTCTTGTTGCTTAGAGACTTATATATTTAAAAATAAACCTCCAGAGATTTTAGTTTGAGGTAGAACTCCCCATTGCTGTGGCTAGTTGCCCAACATATTGCTGTATGTCAGTGAAAATTTAAAAATGTAGATATTTTCAAGACATAGACCCCTCTATTGTCTGTCAGATACATATGAAGAATATTTCTGTGGCCTACATAGGACTTCCCAGGTGGTGTGGTGGTAAAGAATCTGCCTGCCAGGGCAGGAGACGCGAGAGACTCAGATTTGATCCTTGAGTTGGGAAGATTCCCCTGGAGGAGGAACTAGCAATCCACTCCAGTGCTCTTGCCTAGAAAATTCCATGGACAGAGGAGACTGGCAGGTTACAAGCCTTTGCAACCTTGACATCACAAAGAGTTGGACACGACTGACCACATATGCACACTTAGGTTTTAGAGTTTGTAGTTTACTTTTGACATCAGCTGTCATTTGCAAATTGTAGAAAAGAAGGAAGTGTTCCCATGATGGCATAGGTTTCCTGACTTCACCCCGTGGCAAAGTTTAGAGTCTTTGGAATTGCCTTGATTCAGACTCTAAAAAACCTTCAGTGGCACATTGCCAGTTTTAGTTAAACTTACACGGTCTTTGTCTTACTTGAGCATTTTTGGATCACTGTTAAATAACTAAGCAGACAGAGGGACATAATGCCTGTTTTGTATTGGCTGGGTCAACAAGTGCACTCGAAGGCTGTTAGCAGAGAGCTGAGAAAGAGACTGCATGTGGAGGTACAGACTCCCAAGTACCTTCTCAGGGTTAACTGTATGGTTTGTACTTGTGTCCTTTTGTGGGCAATTATGATAATTGTGCTCTTCTATTATTTCTCTTTATTTATAAAATGACTCAGATTAACATTAGTAGCAACATAGGCAAATAGGATGGCTTTGGAAGGGCAGAGGAAATTAAAAAAAAAATCACTTCTCCACATACTCTGTTCTTGCTTAGATGTACTCAACTTTGAAAAATGTAGCAAGAACCAAGAAAAATGATCTGAATTCTCTGGGCTTAAACAGGAATATGAATTTTAAGAAAAGGAACTGCAACCAATTCAAGGCCTCTCAGCTTGTCTGTTTTGTTGTTGTTTGTTTCTATGACAAAGCCCAGTTTATCTCTAGAACAAGAGTCCACCCATCTACAAATGTTTATGTTTAATAAAGATCAGAGTTGAATTTAGTCAATACTATATTTCTGTAGTAATTGTGGAAGGAAATGAGAACAGTGGACTGGGTGCCTAGTGCTCTACTACTGTCATTGTGATCTAAACTAGTCATACTGTTTAACTTCAGTTTTTAGATCTGTCACATGGGGAGAGGTTAGTTAGTCCTGTTCTAAATTCCCTTCTTGTCATAAGACTGTCACTATGACATTAAAGACAAGGGTCAGAACAGGATGAAAAAGAGAACAAAAAAAGAGGTACTGACTTTTGCCTCGAGACAATTAAATCAAGAGATTTCTGCAGCTAAATTTAGTAATGGAAGTGGAAAACAGAACAAAACAAATATAATGTTGATGTTCTTACATCATCAATTGATCCTCACCCTCCTGATTGCCACAGTCACCCCTCAAAATATCTAAGAATGATGGATGAGAAACAGCTGTCTCTTGTGTCAACTTATAAATTGTCAGGAATGCTGGTGCTTGTCAGTTAGTAGTTTCCCAAGGCAGACTCCTGGGAGGGAAGCTAGGTTTGGACCCTTGCAGATTTCCTGCATTCCCTTCTCCTTTTCTTACAATTTTGGTAGCACTGGTAGGTCAACTCTAGGAGACAGAAATGGAGAATAGTTATGTCAGCATAGCTTAAGAGACTGGACACAGTGAAAAGGAGGCTAGATTGAAGTGGGGTTGAGACAGTGACTGCTAATTCATTTTGGCTCTGTTCATATTTTGAAAGCACCATCAGAATAAATGCCAGAAAGGGTAAATGAAACTGTGAAGTGAAATTCTGTTAGAAATTTTGGATTGGATCTGGTGTAATCTTATTGATGTAGAGGCACTTAGTACTGATCGTTTAGGTAAGTGGAAAAAATAGACATATGGTGGAGTACGCTCTGAAAAACATGTAACTTCCCTTATTTTTAACCTAAAACCACTGTGTCAGTCAATTTAGTTTTTGTTCACAGTGTTTTAAAGATGCCTTTGATTTATGTAAAGTATTATTTCCCTTGTTCATTTGTTAATTTATGCATTGAAATTGTGATTGAGCACAAGCTATGTGCAAAGCATCAAGCCCGCACAAAGACACGTGATGAATCAGACCCTTTCCCCATCTTCCAGGAGCATGCTCTGTAGTCGAATAACATGAATTGTAGTCCTTTGTTACAGTTGCAAGTGTCAGCAGTCTATGACATAATTATAATCTGACAGAAAAATGAAATATTCTATAATCAACTTCTTTCCATGCATATCCACTCCATGGTGCTCTGTAACTATATAAAATTATACTCACAAATGTTATTTAGTAACATTTTTAAAAAAGGAAAAATGCCTGTATGATAAAAATTAATCCCAGTTCATTCTAGATGCTTATATAGAATTAGGATATGAAGGTATTAGCCAAGAGACTAAGAAATTAGTATACCTGCATACAACTGTGTGTTCTGTTTTTCAGGCTTAACAGCTTAGCTGTAACATTTGTACATTAGCTAAATAACATCTCAAGGGGAGATGGAGATAGAACCTTGATGTCTACTGATTGTACATGTGTGAGTTTGTGCTCTCAGAGGATGGTCCTTAGAAAACTCCCTGCTGGAAGCTATTGTGCATATTGTAAAAGGACCATTGCTAAGTGCCAATTGAGCTAGTACTCTATATTGCCATTTAAAAAGAAGATTTCATACCACTTGATTATGTTAAATAGAAATGTTTGAAATTTATACAGAATTACATCAAAATGGCACAGTAGTTATATGTCTAAAGGGCTGTGACTACACTATCCCATAACTAATGTCAGTCCTTCTGGTAGATGGCTTAATGTAAGACTGTCACAGAATGTATTACATGAGAAGTATAGAAACTCTTAGAATACTGAAGCCATAAATATATATTGTAATAGAACCTAAACCCATGTTTGCATTGAAATAGACCTACAAACATATATATATATACACATACATACATATGTATATATTACATTTAATATTTCAAGTAGCACAAATGGAACTCTGTATTTTTAAGTATACAGAGGTACAGATGAATCAAGTAAGGTTGTTCCATGTATATAATAAAGTATCATTCTTGGTGCTGTACAGGTTCTTGTGGTATAGCAGTGTGTTGTGTGACTTTTAACAGTACCTTCTGTCGTTTCTTCAGAGACACCTGATTTCCTTCCCAAAAAACAGTGGGGGGATTCTTACCATCTTTTAAGTGAATCCTTTCCATCAACCAAATTGTATTTTCAGTGGGTATGTGTTCTACATCCCTTATTAGTAAATTATACATATCATAAATGCAGTAATAAGCTATTTAATGTATAAAAATATGAAACTAGGAAGGAAATAGACTACATCCCATGATTTAACCCCCTTTTCCCCCAAAAATCCCATGGAAATAACAAAAAAAAAGAGACGTTTTAAAAGAATGAAACTAAGCTATGTATAGAAAATTTTGAAAATGTGGCAGCTGTGATCCAAAAAGTTTGAGAAAATCTTGGAAGATAGAATGGAGGTAACGGGAGAAAGAGAGAGGAAAGGCATAGCTCAGGCCCCCAGGTAAGAACAAGTACAATTAGTCCTGGGAAATAGTATCCTTAGATTTAAGAAAGTATCTTGCAAGCTGCTATAATAAAAGTGCTAATCAGAGAATGAAATCTGTCTCTTGGAATTTACAATAGGATTGAAAAATTGGACAGTAAATCCCTGAATGACTGAACAAAAAGAAAAAAACTTCCAAACAAGTAATTTGAGAAAGGTGCTTAAATGTCTTGAAATTTAGAGCAAAAGACAAATGAAAAATAAGGGACAAAACTGAAGAGATACAGAGAATTGTTTTAGGAGATTCAAAATTCATCATCTTAAGTTTTAGAAGCAGAGGATAAAGATAATTAAGGAATATGAAAGAGGAAATGGAAAAAAAATTCCTGTCATATCCCATAAGTATAACAAAACTAACTTTGATAATATTCAGTGTTGACAAGAACATGGGAAGTAGGTAATTGCACAAACTATTTAGGGAGAAAATAATTGTGTAACTTCTTTGAGGAAAAATTAATTGACCTTTAACCCAGCATTTTAGTTCTAATAATTTTTCTTTTGAATAGTTTGCCCATGTTAACAATAACATTTATTCAAGTATTCACTTAAGTAGGTTTTTAATAAGTAAAACCTAAAAAAATGTGTCTATAGTGATACATCTATGTAGTTAAAAGATAAAAAAAATTATGTGCTGATACGGAGAAATATCAGATATAAACAAAATTAAATGCCAGTCAGAAAAATTAAGGAAAAAATGTATGTTAAAAAGGAACATAGATATAGTTATAGTTTCTTTCATGGCCTTAGAGTTAGTTGCTCCATTGTGTCGGACTTTTGGTGACCCCATGGACTGTAGCCCACCAGGCTCCTCTGTTTATGGAATTCTCCAGGCAAGAACACTGTAGTGGGCTGCCCCTTCTCCAGGGGATCTTCCCAATCAAGGGATCAAATGCAGGTCTCCTGCATTGTAGGCAGATTCTTTACCACCTGAGACACTAGGGAAGCCCTTCGTGGCCTTAAAATTTCTTTTAAAAAAGGTCTAATGTGTAGAATTCATGTTTTATTTTTGGTTCTAATTAGATAAGTTAATAAATCACAGTAGTACCAAATATATGAGAAAATGATTGAGTCATAAAATTGTAACCTCAAAAATCCTGGTTCATTTGATAAAAATAAAAAATACTAATTTAATATATAAGTAATATTTAATAAAGATAATGTCTCTCAATAATAAAGCCTTAAAATTGATGAAAAGAGGAAATTCATACATTCTTTTCCAGAACAGACAGTGCATATACCTGGCTTATTCATAACTCTTCATCAATTATATAGTGAATATATGAAATATTTCTATATATTTTCTGATTTCATCATGTGTAAATTGAGGAAAACTTACCTAGGAAAGCTGTTTTAAACTCACTTAAGGAAAAAATACTTAAATGAATACCTATGTCTCATATTCATCTAAAATAACAGATACTAGGTTATGAACCATCCAAGCAATTAATCACTTTCTCTTGGCTATTCAACTACCAGCATTTGGTCACTTTATTCATAGTCATCAGAGAAAAATTGTATAGATTTGAAACTCAGACATGTACTTTTTCTATTTTCTACTCAAGGAAAAAGATTGATAGAAGAAAATATTGAGTCAGATAAAACATATGTACAGATATGTATTTAATAGAGGAATTAATTGAAATAACAATGACCTCATAGTGGAAGAATGGTAAAAAGATTAGAACTTAAGAACCATTAGACTGGTAAAATCATTACTCTGAAATGTAACCCAGGATTTGGGGCATTTTATTAGTTTTCAAGCTGTGGACCATGAACTAGTACCCCCAAACTGTTAATGCACTTTATTACTGAAAATATTGGGGCTTCCAAGGTATCTCAGTGGTAAAGAATCTGCTTTACCACTGCAGGAACTGCAGGAGATGTGGGTTCAATCCCTGGGTTGGGAAGATCCCCTGGAGGAGGGCATGGCAACCCACTCTAGTATTCTTACCTGGAGAATCCCACGGACAGAGGAGCCCCGCAGGCTACAGTCCATGGATTCACAAAGAGCTGGACATGACTGAACAACTGAGCATGCACACATGCACTGAAAGGTTTCTGTACTTCTTTTTTTGGCGTTCTATCTGATTAGATGTTCATATGGGCCCTGCAACAATAAAACAGCTATATTATGACAAAGTACACTTTGGGTCATTGCTAGTTTTGTAGATGTAGGGAGTGTCTTTAAAACAGAGGCGTACATTGACAGTGAGCAGGAACCATACCAGTGGAGTGGAGCTGGGGCCAAAGAGATCAGAAGTCAGAAAGCCACTAGCAGCATTGCTATCCAGACACTTAGGCTCCTCTGGTAAGGTGACTGGGATTCCCTTGGGAAATCAAAAAAAGGACTGAAGTTATTTCACATTAGGCTTCCCACATGGCACAGTTGTAAAGAATCTGCCTGCCAGTGCAGCTGATGCAAGAGATGGGATTCCATCCCTGGGTTTGGAAAATCCCCTGGAGTAGGAAATGGCCTTCTTGCCTGGATAATCCCATGAACAGTGGAGCCTGGTGGGCTACAGTCCCTAGGGTTGCAAAGAGTTGGACCTGACTTAGCACACACAGTACACTACTCCTACCCCTCCCCATCATGCACAAAATAAAATACTTTTTAGAGGAAAGTTTTCCCAATTTAGGCCCACAGGACCAATAAGATAGATGCTTTTTTTTTTTAATAAGTGAAGACTATCGGGTACATAAGAAGACTACCATGATAAGGAAAAGGTAAACAATGAACAAAAGATGGAGACATTGAGGAAAACTGATGTTGGGATTGCCAGATAATTCATATAATTGTATATGAAATGTTTAAAGAAGCAAAAGATGCATTAAGAAAGATGAGCATGAAAGAAAAACTATCAGGAATGAACTGATAGATTTGGAAAAAAAACAAACAAAAAGGCATTTCCAGAATGAAAAACTCATTTGTGTGGAGAGGGTTGGGGGGAAGCCTCAGTGGACATTTTAAATAGTAGAAAAGACAAAGCAAAGTGGGCTTCCCTGATAGCTTAGTTGGTAAAGAGTCTGCCTGCAATGCAGGAGATCCTGGTTCGATTCCTGGGTCGGGAAGATCCACTGGCAAAGGGATAGGCTACCCACTCCAGTATTCTTGGGCTCCCCTTGTGGCTCAGCTGGTAAAGAATCCACCTGCAATGTGGGAGACCTGGGATGGGAAGATGCCCTGGAGAAGGAAAAGGCTACCCACTCCAGTATTCTTGGGCTCCCCTTGTGGCTCAGCTGGTAAAGAATCCAACTGCAATGTGGGAGACCTGGGTTTGATCCCTGGGTTGGGAAGATCCCCTGGAGAAGGGAAAGGCTACCCATTCCAGTATTCTCGCCTGGAGAATTCCATGGGGGTCTGTATAGTCCATGGGCTCACAAAGAGTCAGACATGACTGAGCGACTTTCACTTTCAAGACAAAGAGAAATGCAGATCAAAATCAAAAAGAGATAGTATCTCATACTTCTTAGGATTAATACACACACACACACATATAAAAAGGTAAGTTTTGGTGAGGATGTGGAGAAATAAGAACGCTTCCACATTGTTCAGTTCAGTTCAGTCACTCAGTCATGTACAACTCTTTGTGACCCCATGGACTGCATCACACCAGGCTTTCCTATTTATCACCAACTTCTGGAGCTTACTCAACTCATGTCCATAGAGTTGGTGATGCCATCCAACCATCTCATCCTCTGTCATCCCCTTCTCCTCCTGCCTTCAAACTTTCCCAGCATCAGGGTCTTTTCCACTGAGTCAGTTCTTCACATTAGGTGGCCAAAGTACTGGAGTTTCAGCTTCAAAATCAGTCTTTCCAATGAATATTCAGGACTGATTTCCTTTAGGATGGACTGGTTGGATCTCCTTGCAGTCCAAGGGACTCTCAAGAGTGTTCTCCAATGCCACAGTTCAAAAGCATCAATTCTTCCACGCTCAGCTTTCTTTATAGTCCAACTCTCAAATCCATACATGACTACTGGGAGAACCATACTTTGACTAGATGGACCTTTGTTGGCAAAGTAATATCTCTGCTTTTAAATATACCATCTAGGTTGGCCATAGCTTTTCTTCCAATGTGCAAGTGTGTTAATTTCATGGCTACAGTCACCATCTGCAGTGATTTTGGAGCCCCCCCAAAAATAAAGTCTCTCACTGTTTCCATTGTCTCCTTGTCTATTTGCCATGAGGTGATGAGACTGAATGCCATGATCTTAGTTTTCTGAATGCTGAGTTTTAAGTCAACTCTTTCACTCTCCCACTCTCATCAAGAGGCTCTTTAGTTCTTCTTCGCTTTCTGCCACAATGGTGGTGTCATCTGCATGCATATCTGAGGTTATTGATATTTCCCCCAGCAGTCTTGATTCCAGCTTGTGCTTTATCCAGCCCAGCATTTCTCATGATGTACTCTGCATAGAAGTTAAATAAGCAGGGTGACAATATACAGCCTTGACGTACTCCTTTCCCTATTTGGATCCAGTCTGTTGTTCCATGTTCAGTTCTAACTGTTGCTTCTTGACCAGCATACAGATTTCTCAGGAGGCAGGTCAGGTGGTCTGTTATTTCCAACTCTTTAAGAATTTTCCAGTTTGTTGTGATCCACACAGTTAAAAGCTTTGGCGTAGTCAATAAAGCAGAATTAAGATGTTTTTCCGGAACTCTCTTGCTTTTTTGATGATCCAACGGATGTTGGCAATTTGATCTCTGGTTCCTCTGCCTTTTCTACATCCAGCTTGAACATCTGGAAGTTCACAGTTGTCCTGGTCATCGAATACATCTTCCCAATATTGATAAAAATATACCTTTGCAAAGATAAATATACCACTTCTAATGGCCTGGCTACTTGTTTAGGTAAGCTGCCTACTCACACGTTACTACAAAGCCATACCAATTTGGAATAATTTTATGGAAAAATGCAAATATATTTGTTACTTAAATATGTGTTGCCTTGAAATTACCACTACTCAAAGAAATAGTCCCTGGGACTGAAACAGTCAATGAAGCACAGCAGGTAATAGAACCACCTACCAAATGGATGTCCACATACAATGTTACATGCAGAGAGCCCACTGTTACCTGAAAAACTATCATAATACCACTTTTCTAATGATAATCTCTAACAGGGCTGTTTGGTCCAGCTCTCTTCAGATGTTTACAAATTGCATATAACATGCTTCTGCATTGGCTGAGCTTCAAATTACCCAAAAGCTGAGGGAGAAGAACACAGAAGAGTCCCAGGAAGAGTATGAGAATGCCCAATACAGTTGTCTCTTTTTCTGAGCAGCACCCTTATGAAAGGAAAAATAAGTTCCTTTCCTCATGTGTGTGTGTAAAACACCTGTTTTTTCTTTTTTCCTTTTAGAAAACCTGAATACAACTGAGATTGAACAGACTCTGCTTAAAGAGGTTACCGTCTCCTCTTTGAGGTTGCTTACGACAACAAAATGTGACTTCTGAGTTCTGGTGGAACTCAGCATGCCAGGAAAAGTGAGGACAGACTCATTCCTATGTACTTCTGAAAGCAGTGTTCATTATTTTTTGAAGTTGAACATTTTCATATATTGGTACATCTTGGCACATAAATAATCCTTTGCCCATTTAGATACCTACTCTTATGTATATGCATAGGATTCCCAGGTGGCTCAGACAGTAGTCTGCCTGCAATGCCGGAGACCTGAGTTTGATCCCTGGGTCGGGAAGATCCCCTGGAGAAGGAAATGGCAATCCACTCCAGTTTTCTTGCCTGGAAAATCTCATGGACAAAGGAGCTGGTGGGCTATAGTCCATAGGGTCACAAAGAGTCAGACACGACTGAACAACTCCACCTTAGGTATACGCACCAGGAAGTAAGTATAAGAATATAGGAAAGTTTCTTAAAAGATCAAAAGGACTGAAAACAACTCCAGTGGATATCAATAGGATTCTGGATATACAAATAGAATGGAAATGTATATGGTAGTGAAAAGGAATGCTCGGCAGCTACAGGTTACAATCAGCCACATGGATGAATCTTAGGAATGGAACATTGGAAAATAAAATTTGAAAAACTACAAGTCCCAGAATGCTACATGTTGTG
The DNA here is from genome assembly GCF_003369695.1 of Bos indicus x Bos taurus. Classification (NCBI taxonomy): domain Eukaryota; kingdom Metazoa; phylum Chordata; class Mammalia; order Artiodactyla; family Bovidae; genus Bos; species Bos indicus x Bos taurus. Next base: position 66,796,787 of record NC_040079.1, on the reverse strand, counting down.
CTTTAATAAATGTCACAAACAAGCAGGACTAGCCAATATATTAATGATTTATCTATCATATAATGAAATATTTTTAAAGAAAAAGTAATGACAAATACAGAATTCAAGATAGGGGTTGGTTACTTTGTGGGGTGAGATAAGAAGTCTGTATGGATATATACCAAGTTATTGGTGAAATTTTCATTCTTGGATTATGGTAAGTTCAGAGGTATTTTGATATGTTATTGTGTTTATATGTATATCAGATCAGATCAGATCAGATCAGGTCAGTTGCTCAGTCATGTCTGACTCTTTGTGCCCTCATGAATCGCAGCACGCCAGGCCTCCCTGTCCACCACCAACTCCTGGAGTTCACTCAGACTCATGTCCATAGAGTCAGTGATGCCATCCAGCCATCTCATCCTCTGTCGTCCCCTTCTCCTCTTGCCCCCAATCCCTCCCAGCATCAGAGTCTTTTCTAATGAGTCAACTCTTCGCATGAGGTGGCCAAAGTACTGGAGTTTCAGCTTTAGCATCATTCCTTCCAAAGAAATCCCAGGGCTGATCTCCTTCAGAATGGACTGGTTGGATATCCTTGCAGTCCAAGGGACTCTCAAGAGTCTTCTCCAACACCACAGTTCAAAAGCATCAATTCTTCGGTGCTCAGCCTTCTTCACAGTCCAACTCTCACATCCATACATGACCACAGAAAAAACTATAGCCTTGAGTAGATGAACCTTTGTTGGCAAAGTAATGTCTCTGCTTTTCAATATGCTATCTAGGTTGGTCATAACTTTCCTTCCAAGGAGTAAGTGTCTTTTAATTTCATGGCTGCAATCACCATCTGCAGTGATTTTGGAGCCCAGAAAAATAAAGTCTGACACTGTTTCCACTGTTTCTCCATCTATTTCCCATGAAGTGATGGGACCCGATGCCATGATCTTCGTTTTCTGAATGTTGAGCTTTAAGCCAACTTTTTCACTCTCTACTTTCACTTTCATCAAGAGGCTTTTGAGTTCCTCTTCACTTTCTGCCATAAGGGTGGTGTCATCTGCATATCTGAGGTTATTGATATTTCTCCCGGCAATCTTGATTCCAGCTTGTATTTCTTCCAGTCCAGCGTTTCTCATGATGTACTCTGCATAGAAGTTAAATAAACAGGGTGACAATATACAGCCTTGACGTACTCCTTTTCCTATTTGGAACCAGTCTGTTGTTCCATGTCCAGTTCTAACTGTTGCTTCCTGACCTGCATACAGATTTCTCAAGAGGCAGATCAGTTGGTCTGGTATTCCCATCTCTTTCAGAATTTTCCACAGTTGATTGTGATCCACACAGTCAAAGGCTTTGGCATAGTCAATAAAGCAGAAGTAGATGTTTTTCTGGAACTCTCTTGCTTTTTCCATGATCGATGTTTTTCTGGAACTCTCTTGCTTTTTCCATGATCCAGTGGATATTGGCAATTTGATCTCTGGTTCCTCTTCCTTTTTTAAAACCAGCTTGAACATCAGGAAGTTCATGGTTCACATATTGCTGAAGCCTGGCTTGGAGAATTTTGAGCATTACTTTAGTAGCGTGTGAGATGAGTGCAATTAAAAATGTGTGAGCATTCTTTGGCATTGCCTTTCTTTGGGATTGGAATGAAAACTGACCTTTTCCAGTCCTGTGGCCACTACTGAGTTTTCCAAATTTGCTGGCATAATGAGTGCAGCACTTTCACAGCGTGATCTTTCAGGATTTGAAATAGCTCAACTGGAGTTCTATCACCTCCACTAGCTTTGTTCGTAGTGATGTGTGTATATATATATATATATATATATATATATATATATAAAAAGCATCAATTCATATATGTCAAATATTATATTTTAAAAGGTAATGAAGAAAATAGGTTAAGTATTGTTTAAATGATTCTTTAGTAAGCTATGTGAGGAGCAGCTGATTTACATAATAAATAGGTATATTGAAAGCCAGACTTAGAGATTTCAATATAACATTAATCTCTGTGAATCTCTAAATGGGGGTATATTTCTTAATTGAAACCTTTAGGGAAATAAAATCTCATAAGTAAATAAGAGTGCCCTGTCCCTTCAAATTCTCATACCATTTATCTGACATTTTATCTAAAAGTGCACTTTTAATTATCCCCTTGATGAATTAAGTATCATTAGTCCACTGACAAATTATAAATATCTTTGGGTAAGATAAGATGCTAGTCAACAACTTTTTAGCCCATGAAAGTTTATCTGGTAATGATATGTCACTTTTGAAAGCAGAAAATATCTCTGAGGAAATGGGCAACAGAACATGCATGTTTCACTAGAGAGGTGGGAGGCCAGGCCTGGAGAAAGGAGAAATGGGTAGGATTCGTGGGTTTCAGTAGGACTCATGGGCAAGGTATGTGGAAATTTACTGTCAGGTTAGGGAATCTTCAGAAAGGAAAGAAGCAACAAGAGAAGGAGGGGTGGAGGGGAGGCATGTTATATGGCTTATTTAGTAACTGCTAGCTATTCCTTTGTATGCTTGGTCCTTGCTTTTTGATTCCTTCCCATCTTGAGCCACTCCTGCTTGAACTAGGCGTGTTACAACAGACACTGTCAGTGCTTCATATCCTCTTGGCCCACTCGGGTTCACCTGCAGCTTTGATGCACAGTTATTATACATACCAATGGCTTCCTGCGTTAAGAATCAGTGTCTGTCTGTCTCTACTAGATATGATGTTCACCTAGAGTACAGGACAAGTCCATTGTGTCTTGTTTATAAAATCACCAAGAGCCACCCTCAAACACTGATGGAAGAGAGATGGCTAAGTACCCCCAGTTATCTCCTACCTTGAGGTGTGTTTACATTGTCTTTGGATGATTCCAAGGGCATTGATTTCCAGTTGCTCACAGTGGTAATTTAGCCATTAACACTTCCTCTTTATGGCCCTCCTCTCTTCCCTTCTCATCCTGTCTTTCTCACGCTGTGCTTCCTACGATCATCCCCAAAATAAACTACTTGACCTAAATCTTTATCTCAGGGTCAGCTTTCAGAGGATGGAAAATTGGCATGTATGCACTCAGATTTTTAAACTCCTTCTCCTTCCTTTGTAATTTGTTCAAGAGCATTTCTTGTGGGTACAGACAATGCCAGTGTAAATGTTAGATGCTGCAACATTTTAAATATGGTGTATTATTGTGGTATTCATGCTGAAGTATATTTACATAAAATGCTTTTAATCAATACTGTTTCTCTTGCTCCTCCTACCATCAGGGCAAAGGCTTACCATACTGCACAAAATAAAGTTATTTCTGCTGTAGGCAGGTAACTTATCATTAAGCCTCAACTGTCGAACTCAATACAGAAAAATCTAGAAGCCAGTCCCTGAGTGACTGTTTTTGAAGCTGTTGTACGTGGTGGGGAGGGCAAAAGTAGGAAAATGAGGAGGAGGAGGCTCATGCCTTTCTAATCAAGAGCTGATGCTTCCCAGCATTGTCACTTTCCCCACATGTCAGTAGAGGAGGGTTTTTCTAATCACCAATGATCTTTGAAGAGTTCAACAGGCAATTCTATATTGTATTTTGAGAATTTGGAGCACTAATGCCTCGCATCAAGACCAGATTTGTAGATAACCAGTTAGACCCTGCTAAGTCAGTCTGATCCATCGCTAAATGTATGTCGAGGGCACTGGAAGTATAGTCTTTTGGATATTTCCTTTCAGTAAATGCAAATAGTACAATGGTACTTAGGATAATAATAGGCAAGCAACTTTTACGAGTGGTTCAAGCTGGGAATCCATGATTATTCAGATATCCATTTGTGTTTGTAAAGAAGCTGGGAGCTCTTGGCCTGCCATTTCTGAGGTAATTGCGCTTGGCAATTTTACAAGACAAATCAGAAAATAATCAGATTTCTCTCAAGCTCTCTTGAACCAGGTAGTGAGTCCAACTTGAATACACTATGTTTTCACTGAGGTGATAGGGGAACCGGAGGAAAATGCCTCTGATCTCTCAGCAATGTCAGGCTACTCAGGCAGGCAGGGACCCAGAGCCCTGGGATGCAGAAGAATAAGAAACATGCCCCTCTGAACAAGTATGGTGTCTACATTTGATGAAGTCAGAGGAAGATCTACACAGACCAACTGTGAAGCCCTTGGTATCTTTCCTTGACCTCCCCCGAGGACAAGCAACACTAGTAAATGTGGTTTTCTTGATAACTTAGATCCAATAAGCATCTCAAAACACACAGCGCCTTCTTATATGTGCATTGAAAACGAGAAACTGGCAAGCACCTCTGTGTGGTTCAGAGTAACACTGAAACCCAGAAAGAAAAAGATGTGACCTGGGAGATTTTCATATCTCAACAGCTATTCTAATGTGAAGTGATTCTGAAGTCTTAGGTGAAGACAAAGTGGTCAGGTTAGCAGCAATTCTTATACAGTCCTTGCTAGAGGAATGCTTCAATGTTAATTTAAGCTCTGAGACCAAACATGGGCAAAGTTTTACATTTGTAATCATTTGTTGCTTTTGTGTTCCTTGGTATACTGGAACCAGCCAATATTGGTTAGACAGAGCCACTGTGAGCATCTCTTCCAAACTCTGTATTCACTGACACCACATGGTAACTTGAAATTGTCCATCGTAGGAGTATTTTTACCCCAGAAACAGGAAGTGGCTACATAAATATAAATCAGAGCTTCCTCCCACCCCAGCCTGTTGTTAAACATTTATAAATGTCTGCCCATTTATATTGAAATAAGAAACGAAAACAAGCAGAGATCTTCAACTTCTTGCCTTTGGCCAGGGAATTCATCTCACTCAGATACTTTGGTCATGATGAGCCTGGGCCCTGGGGCAGCATTAGAATATTCATGAGTCAGTGTGTTTTATCTGGTAAATGTCTAATTTTCAAACTCTGGGCAAGTGACCCAGTCTCTGTGAGATTTTCACTTCTCATATGCAAAAACAGTTGTAATACCTGCTCTAGTTCACAGACGTGTGGTATGATTGCAAATGAATAATGCATGTGAAAAAAACTAATTACAAAGTATATAAAATTATATATTGTATGGTAAGATATTTAATACGCTAATACATAATATTATGGTGATAATAGTTAATAATTGACATTTATTTAGTGTTTGGTAGTACCCAACACTGTTCTAAGTGCTCTACCTATTTTAGTCATTGTATCCTTATCAACTACATGCGGCTGCTGCTGCTGCTAAGTCACTTCAGTCGTGTCTGACTCTGTGCAACCCCAGAGATGGCAGCCCACCAGGCTCCCCCGGGCCTGGGATTCTCCAGGCAAGAACACTGGAGTGGGTTGCCATTTCCTTCTCCAATGCAGGAAAGTGAAAAGTGAAAGTGAAGTCGCTCAGTCGTGTCCGACTCCTAGCGACCCCATGGACTGCAGCCCACCAGGCTCCTCCGTCCATGGGATTTTCCAGGCAAGAGTACTGGAGTGGGGTGCCATTGCCTTCTCCATCAACTACATGAGGTAGGTGTAATTATTATTCCCATTTGACACTTGTGAAAATTAAGGTGCATTGAAGTTAAATAACTTGTCGAAGATCACACCATTAGTAAGTGGCAGAGCTGAGGTCACAAACCCAGGCAGTCTAGCTTCAGATTTTGAGCTCTTAACCACTAGAGATTAAATGTCTATGGTAAATTATAGATATTTTAATAGATGATTTATTTGCTTTAAGAGTGTAAACCTTAATTTCTACATTGGCACCTTTTTAAATAAACCCCAAAATATCATAGTGAAAAGAGAAAAAAAATTAAACCCAGTGGACAATTTCTGTTTGTTTAAGATTTTATATCATATCAAGGATAAAAATATTGATATTAGTATAATGTCAAGAAAGCTCCAAGATTTAAAGTTTAATGAATCTTTAAAAATAAGAAAAACTGCAATAAGAGTGCATTATCAAATAATTGGAGAGGGGAAAAACAAAAATATGCCTCATAAAATCAGTGTTGCCAATTTGGTTGTGTATGTATATATATATATATTTGTGTGTGTGTGTGTATTTATATTTGAAGCATAGATTTGATCATAGTTTATGTGCAATTTTATAATCTTTTTCAACATAAAATTCCAGCATACTTTCCATGTTGCTAAAAATATACATACAAGTTATTTAATGGATATTTAGAATAATTGGAGAAGGCAATGGCACCCTACTCCAGTACTCCTGCCTGGAAAATCCCATGGACGGAGGAGCCTGGAAGGCTGCAGTCCATGGGGTTGCTGAGGGTCGGACACGACTGAGCGACTTCACCTTCACCTTCAGCTAGAATAACTATAACATACATTATTTAAAAGAGTTTCTCTAATGTTCACATTTACATGTGTTTGCTTATCCTCTTTTTTATTATAAATGATGGCATATTCACCTGTTGTACATATAGCTATTATAATATTTTGAATTATATTTTAATTTTTACAGAGTTTCATAAATGAAAAATCAAATGAGATGAAAAATACTGACTTGTGTGCTAGGTTGCTTCAGTTTTGTCCAACTCTGTGCAACTCTATGGACTGCAGCCTGCTCAGCTCCTCTCTCCAGGGAATTCTCCAGGCAAGAATACTGGAGTGGGTTGCCATTTCCTTCTCCAGGGGATCTTCCTGACCCAGGGATGGAACTAGGTATCTGACGTCTGTCTGCATTGACAGTCAGGTTCTTTACCACTAACACCACCTGGGAAGACTTTTATTGTCAAAAATATCTCTCTTTGTATATAATGGCATTTGTTTATGATGTCATTATCAGAGTAGCAGAGATTCCATGATAGAGGTGTGTAGTGGGACTTGTAGGTCATACTAATATGCATTGTAGGTGATGAAGTTTTTAAGTTTTTGTTAAAATGGCAGCATTTGGCTTTTAGGATGATTGCTCTGAATGCAGATGGAAAGTGTTCAAAGGAAATCTAGACTGGTGTCTGGGAGACCCCGCAAGAGAGTTTTAGAAGAGTACAGATAAGATATAACAGTTCTGAATTAGGTCATTAGTGGTGGTGGTGGTGGTCTAGTCGCTAAGTCATGTCTAACTTCTGCGATCCCATGGACTGTAGCCTGCCAGGTGCCTCTGTCCATGGGATTCTCCAGGAAAGAATACTGGAGTGGGTTGCCATTTCCTTCTCCAAGGTCATTATTAGTAAAGAGCAAAAGAAGAAAGTAGATTTGTAAAATAACTGGGAAATAAAATCAACAAGATTGATGACTGATTGAATGGGGTATATGAAAAAACTCTTTTGAGGGGAGAAAGCTTCTCAACAAAGTTTTGAATATGTTAAATTTGACAGGCCTGCTTTATACTCAAGCAGGTACATCCTGTAAGCAGTTTGACGTATATGCATTCAAAACTCTGGGAGGAAGTATTATAAAGATATTATTAAATCAGGAGAGTAGATGAGATGTCTTAAAGATAATGTTAAAAAAGCAGAGGGCAAAAAACAGGAATCAGCTGACTGAGAAGTCCAAAACAAACAAACAAAAACCAACCAACTAACCAAGAAAGACAGTCATTCAAAGAGCTATTGGTAGAAATGGCAGAAAATAGCATATGGAGACAAAGGATAAGGAAGCATATGGAGACTAAAGATAAGGAAGGAAAAACTTCAATGAAAAGGAAAGTTGTCGGGAATGTCACCAGAAGTCAGAAAACATGATGCCTGAAAGGTGTCCTTTAGTATTTGAAAAACAGAGGCCACCAGAACAGAGTGTAGGGAGGTCAAGCTGCAGATGCCTTTGTATCAAGTTTGTATCAAAGTGAATTAGTTTTCATTCTTCATCTTTACTTGTAATATCTTCTATTAGACTAATTTGGTCTTATTTTTTCAACTTTTTTTTTGGTTTATTGGTGTTTCCTGTTCCTTTATTTATCGAAGTCAATGGTTCTTAATGAAAGATCTGGGACCTCCAGGGAGTTCCCAAGATCCTTTTAAGGGTTCACAAAGCCAAAAGTTTTTTCATAATGATACTAAGACATCATCTACCTCATTCAGCTCTCATTTTCTCATGAACATACAGTGGAGTTTTCAAAAACTCTGGAGTCTATGAAAGCAACACCATTATCATTCTGGCAGGTAATGAAATGTGTAGTAGTTAATGAAATCTATTTTCCATAATTGTGTTTTAGAAGTTGTCCAGTTTTGATTTGTCACTGAAGTAAGTGTCAACACATGTAACCCATAAAAGAAAAACTCTTCTAGGTCGTCAATAATTTTTAAGAATGTAAAAGAAGATTGATACCCCTAAAATTAAGAACTGTTGATTGAAACTGTGCTTTCTCTGCTTTCTGTTATGATTTAGAATTTATATGCCTGATTTTATTTCTACAAATGTTTGCCTTTAAGAAAGAACAAATATACATAATAGTTGTAAACACCAAGAATTGTCATACCTGTTGACATAACTGGGCTTCCTTGGTGGTTCAGAGGTAAAGAATCCTCCTGCCAATGCAGGAGACACGGGTTCAATCCCTAGGTCAGGAAGATTGCCTGGAGAAAGAGATGGCAATCTACTCCAGTATTTTTGCCTGGAAAAATCCCATGGACAGAGGAGCCTGGCAGGGTACAGTTCAGGGGGTTGCAAAAATGTCAGACACACTTAGCAACTAAAACAACAACAACCACATGATATAACTAAAATAAAAGTGGAAATAGTAAGTAGATAGTTTGTATTCTTCTTCAGTCCTCCTATGTCCACTTACTAGTTTTGGAAATTCAAATTCAAGGTATAATTAATTTAATTTTCTTGTATTATCAATCTGATTTTCTTAAGTCATATTTTTGACATGGCTGCCATTTTGTATGTAGTTTTTCATGATCATGTTTCATAATTTTTGAGCTTTATATCTTGGTTAGTAACGGTAAGTCTTTGGAGCCATCATATGGTTGAAAATTTCTTCAAATTGTCTTCATACAGGAATTAAAGCATGACTGGGTGTAGAGTTATCATATTATATACTTTTATTCTTCCCACAGAATTCTGAATAAGTTGAACCATATCTTCTGGCTTTTAATATTGGATGAAACCCTGAGAAAAGCTTTATTTTTGAAAAAAAAAAAAATCAGTAGTGTTATGTGCTGAATCATGCCACTCGCCAAAAAGTTTATATATTTAAGTCTTAACTTTTAACACAGAATATGACTGAATTTGGAGAGAAGATCTTTTAATAGTTAAATAACTTAAAATTAGGTTATTGGGGTGAGCCCTAATCCAATATGGCTGGTATGCATATAAGAAGTAAGGATTAGGACACAGACACACAGAGGGAAGACCATGTGAAAACACATAGGGAAGATAGCCACCGACAAGCTCAGGGGAAACAAACTCTGCCAACACTTTGATCTTGAACTTCTAGCCTCCAGGACTATGAGGAATAGATTTCTGTTGTGTAAACCTTCTAGTTTGTGGTACTTTGTTATGGCAGCCCTAGCAAACTAATATGGGCAGGAAGCTTAACTATTTTTGTCTACAACTCTACAAAGAAATTTGTGTGTGATATCATTATTCCAGAAGTTCATAATACAATTACCTGGTGCTTTTGAAACTGCAGTACAGAATACTGTAATATTTTTGCAGAATGTTAATTGGTGTTTTTTCCTTAAAAAGGAAATTCATGGTAATGTCAGAAAGCACCAGATAATAGCATAATTTCTTATAGATGTTAATATGTAATTTTTCATCTTAAATCTCTGAGATGGATTTCTGATTTGTTACCATTTTCTGAAACCCGCCTCTTTTTAAATTGGAACGGCAGTCCAGTGAACAGTAAGAATACAAGAATTTAAAAAATTACTTATAATATTTGTTGCAGAAGGAGATCTTTCCATCTGTAGACCTGTAGCTTTTTCCAGATACAAAAAGGATTTTTCTACCAATTAAGGTTTAGGGTTATTATTCTTTTCCCATTGGATCTAATTCCTATTTCTAAAATACCATTGGTCATGAATATAGTTTCATTTTTTCCTATTTCACATTCTAATCTTTTATCTTTCCATCTCTTGTCTTTATGCTCTATGCTGTGGGGGGTTTCTCAAGGTTTTCTTAATCACTGATTTGATTTTATGAAGTATTGATTTTGCTCCTTTTATTCCTAAATCTGATATATATTCAGATGTTTTATATTCAGTTTCCTTATAATCTGCTGCTGCAGCTAAGTCACTTCAGTCATCCCCAACTCTTTGTGACCCCAACCCCCATGGACTATAACCTACCAGCTTCCTCTGTCCATGGGATTCTCCAAGAAAAAATATTGGAGTAGGTTTCCATGCCCTCTTCCAGTGGATCTTCCCAACCCAGTGATCGAACCTATGTCTCTTGTGTCTCCTGCATTAGCAGGCAGGTTCTTTACCACCAGTACCATCTGGGAAGCCAAATTTCTTATATGCTATGCTATGCTAAGTCACTTCAGTCGTGTCCGACTCTTAGCGACCCTATGGATTGCAGCCTAACAGGCTCCTCCGTCCATGGGATTTTCCAAGCAAGAGTACTGGAGTGGGGTGCCATTGCCTTCTCCAAATTTCTTATATAGTTCCTTGTTTTATCCCTGCCCTCTCTTACATATTTTGGCTATTCATTAAACATTCCATTCATTTGAGATTATTTTGTCTTATTTAATATAGGTCACCATTTTCAGTGTTCATATTCCTCCCTTTAATAATAAGTACAAGATCTGCTTTTCCCAAGACATTTCTGTTTGCTGTAGTAAATAAAGTTTCCTTTTACTTTCATTCTTGAGAAAATGTGTTTTTCATCTTGGGTTATGGTATAGATTCTTTCTGTTGGCTTCATAGTGAGTGTGTGCATGTGTGCCTTGAATGCATAGGGTTTACTCAGGTGTTTGCAAATGCACAAACTCATTAATAATAGGACTATTCAGGTTAGTTGTTTGCCAGTATTTGGGGTAGGAGGACTTTTCGTCATTGCCCTCATTGCTTACACAGATGCTATCAGCATCTACTTCAAGTTTTTAAGTCAGACAGAATGGTCTCCCCCACATGAATTTTTATTGTCCTATTATTATCTAATTGTTAATAGTGGATACATTTATGATTACTATGTGCCAGTTATTATTCTAAATGCTTTAGGTATTTCCACTCATTTCAGCCCCACAAAAACCTTTGGGGAACCTGAGACACAATCAAGTCAAGTAACTTCCCCAGTTCAGTCAGTCATGTCGAACTCTGTGACCCCATGGACTGCAGCATGCCAGGCTTCTCTGTCCATCAGCAACTTCTGGAGCTTACTCAAACTCATGTCAGTGATGCCATCCAATCATCTCATCCTCTGTCACCCACTTCTCCTTCTGTCTTCAATCTTTCCCAGCAGCAGCATCTTTTCCAATGAGTCAGTTCTTTGCATCAAGTGGCCAAAGTATTGGAGCCTTAGCTTCAGCATCAGTCCTTCCAATGAATATTGAGGACTAATTTCCTTTAGGATGGAAAGGTTGGATCTCCTTGCAGTCCAAGGGACTCTCAAGAGTCTTCTCCAACACCACAGTTCAAAAGCATCAATTCTTCGGTGCTCAGCTTTCTTTACAGTCCAATTCTCACATCTGTACATGACTACTGGAAAAACAGTAGCTTTGACTAGACAGATCTTTGTTGGTAAAGTAAAGTATTTGCTTTGTAATATTCTGTCTAGGTTGGTCATAGCTTTAATACAAGGAGCAAGTGTCTATTAATTTCATGGCTGCAGTCACCATCTGCAGTGATTTTGGAGCCCAAAAAAGTAAAGTATGTCACTGTTTCTGTTGTTTCCCCATCTATGTGCCATGAAGTGATGGGACCAGATGCCATGATCTTAATTTTCTGAATGTTGAGTTTTAAGCCAAGTTTTTCACTTTCCTCTTTCACTTTCATCAAGAGGCTCTTTAGTTCCTCTTTACTTTCTTCCATAAGTGTGGTGTCATCTGCATGTGTGAGATTATTGATATTTCTCCCACAATCTTGATTCCAGATTGTTCTTCATCCAGCCCATCATTTCACGAGATGTACTCTACATAGGATGGAGTTCTATACAGTCAGCAAAAACATGACTGGGAGTTGACTGTGGCACAGACCATGAATTCTTTATTGCCAAATTCAGGCTTAAATCGAAGAAATTAGGGAAAACCACCAGACCATTCAGGCATGACCTAAATCAAAACCCTTAATGATTATAAAGTGGAAGGGGAAAATAGATTCAAGGGATTAGATCTGATAGAAAGAGTGCTTGAAGAACTATGGACAGAGATTCATGACATTGTACAGGAGGCAGGGATCAAGATCATTCCCAAGGAAAGAAGTGCAAAAAGGCAAAATGGTTGTCTGAGGAGACCTTACAAATAGCTGTGAATAGAAGAGACGTGAACGGCAAAGGAGAAAAGGAAACATATACCCATTTGCATGCAGAGTTTCATAGAACAGCAAGGAGAGATAAGAAAGCCATCCTCAGTGATCAATGCAAAGAAATAGAGGAAAATAATAGAATGAAAAATACTAGAGATCTCTTCAAGAAAATTAGAGATAGCAAGGGAACATTTCATGCTAAGATAGGCACAATAAAGGATACAAATGCTATGGACCTAACAGAAGCAGAAGATATTAAGAAGATGTGGCAAGAATACATAAAAGAACCATACAAAAAAGATCTTCATGACCCAGATAATCACCATGGTATGATCACTCACCTAGAACCAGACATCCTGGAATGCAAAGTCCAGTGGGCCTTAGGAAGCATCACTATTGAACAAAGCTAGTGGAGGCGATCGTATTCAAGTTGAGCTATTTCAAATCCTAAAAGATGATGCTGTGAAAGTGCTGCACTCAATATGCCAGCAAATTTGGAAAACTCAGCAGTGGCCACAGGACTGGAAAAGGTCAGTTTGCACTCCAAACCCAAAGAAAGGCAATGCCAAAGAATGCTCAAACTACCACACAGTTGCACTCATCTCACACGCTAGTAAAGTAATGCTCAATCTTTTCCAAGTCAGGCTTTAACAGTATGTGAACCATGAACTTCCAGATGTTCAAGCTGGATTTAGAAAAGGCAAAAAAACCGGAGATCAAATTGCCAACATCTATTAGATCATCGAAAAAGCAAGAGAGATCCAGAAAAACATCTGCTTTATTGACTACATCAAAGCCTTTAACTGTGTGGATCACAACAAACTCTGGAAAATTCTGAAAGAGATGGGAATACCAGACAACCTGACCTGCCTCCTGAGAAATCTGTATGCTGGTCAAGAAGCAACAGTTAGAAATGGATATGGAACAACAGACTGGATCCAAATAGGGAAAGGAGTACGTCAAGGCTGTATATTGTCACCCTGCTTATTTAACTTATATGCAGAGTACATCATGAGAAATGCTGAGCTGGATGAAGCACAAGCTGGAATCAAGATTGCCGGGAGAAATATCAATAACCTCAGATATGCTTGAAGATGACACCATCCTTGTGGCAGAAAGTGAAGAAGACCTAAAGAGCCTCTTGATGAAAGTGAAAGAGGAGAGTGAAAAACTTGACATAAAACTCAACATTCAGAAAATTAAGATAATTGCATCTGGTTCTATCACTTCATGGCAAATAGATGGGGTAACAGTGGAAACAGTGAGAGACTATTTTTTTGGGCTCCAAAATCACTGCAGATGGCGATTGCAGCCATGAAATTAAAAGATGCTTGCTCTTTGGAAGAAAAGTTATAACCAAGCTAGACAGCTTATTAAAAGCAGAGACATTATTTTGCCAATAAAAGTTCGTCTAGTGAGCTATGATTTTTCCAGTAGTCATGTATGGATGTGAGAGTTGTACCATAAAGAAAGCTGAGTGCCGAAGCATTGATGTTTTTGAATTGTGGTGTTGGAGAAGACTCTTGAGAATCCCTTGGACTGCAAGGAGATCCAATCAGTCCATCCTAAAGGAAGTCAGTCCTGAATATTCTCTGCAAGGACTGATGCTGAACTTTGGCCACCTGATGCGAAGAACTGACTTATTTGAAAAGACCCTGATGCTTGGAAAGATTGAAGGCTGGAGGAGAAGGGGATGACAGAGGATGAGATGGTTAGATGGCATCATGGACTCAATGGACATGAATTTTAGTAAACTCCAGAAGTTGGTGATGCATAGGGAGGCCTTCTGTGCTGCAGTTCATGGGGTCGCAAAGAGTCAGACATGACTGAGCGACTGAACTGAACTGACTCTGCATATAAGTTAAATAAGAGTAACAATATACAGCCTGATGTATTCCTTTCCCAATTTGGAACCAATCTGTTGGTCCACGTCCAGTTCTAACTATTCCTTCTTGTCTGTTCCTTGCATATAGCTTTCTCAAGAGGCAGTTCAGGTGGTCTGGTATCCCCATCTTTTTAAGAATTTCCCACATTTTGTTGTGATTCACACAGTCAAAGGCTTTGGCATAGTCAATAAAGCTGAAATAGACATTTTTCTGGAACTCTTCTGCTTTTTCGATGATCCAACAGATGTTGGCAATTTGATCTCTTGTTCCTCTGCCTTTTCTAAATCCATCTTGACCATCTGGATGTTCACAGTTCACATACTGTTGAAGCCTGGCTTGGAGGATTTTGAGCATTGTTTTACTAGTGTGTAATGAGTACAGTTGTGTGGTAGTTTGAACATTCTTTGGCATTGCTTTTCTTTGGGATTGGAATGCAAATGGACCATTTCCAGTTGTGGCCACTGCTGAGTTTTCCAAATTTGCTGCTTACTGAGTACAGCACTTTCACAGCATCATCTTTTAGGATTTGAAACAGTTCAACTTGAATTCCTTCACCTTCCTTAGCTTTTTTCATAGTGATGCTTCCTAAGGCCCACTGGACTTCACATTCTAGGATGTCTGGTTCTAGGTGAGTGATCACACCACCGTTGTTATCTGGGTCGTGAATATCTTTTTTGTTTAGTTCTTCTGTGTATTCTTGTCACCTCTTCTTACTATCTTCTGCTTCTGTTAGGTCCATACCATTTCTGTCTTTTATTGTGCCCATCTGTGCATGAAAAATTCACTTGGTATCTCTGATTTTCTTGAAGAGATCTCTAGACTTTCCCATTCTATTGTTTTCCTCTATTTCTTTGCATTGATCACTGAGGAAGGCTCTCTTATCTCTCCTTGCTATTCTTTGGAACTCTGCATTCAAACAGGTATATCTTTCTTTCCTTTTCTCCTTTGCCTTTAGCTTCTCTTCTTTTCTCAGTTATTTGTTAGCCCTCCTCAGACAACCATTTTGTCTTTTTGCATTTCTTTTTCTTGGGGATCGTGTTGGTCACGCTTCCTGTACAATGTCATGCCCAAGCTATGGAATATTAAGGAGCAAAGCCTAGGTACCTGACCACTGTGCAGTAGCATCTCTTGTATGGACTGAGATGAGATGTCCTTCTCCCATTGCTTCATCATCTGAACATGCAAAATTATTTCATATGTTGTTGTTCAATTGCTCAGTCATATCTGATTCTATTTTACCTCATGAACTGCAGCACTCCAGAGTTCCCTGTCCTTCACTACCTCCTGGAGCTTTCTCAAGCTCATATCCATTGAGTCGGCAATGCCATCCAACCATCTCGTCCTCCGTCATCCCTTTCTCCTCCTGCCTTCATTCTTTCCCAGCATGAGGATCTTTTCCAATGGGTCGACTCTTTGCATCAGGTGGCCAAAGTATTGGAGCCTCAGCTTCAGCATCAGTCCTTCCAATGAATATTCAGGGTTGATTTCCTTTAGGATTGACTACTTTGATCTCCTTGCAGTCCAAGGGACTCTCAGGAGTCTTCTCCAACACCACAGTTCAAAAGCATCAATTCTTCATTTCTCAGCCTCCTTTATCATCCAAATCTCACATCCTTACATGACTACTGGAAAAACCATAGCTTTGGGACCAGATGCCATGATCTTAGTTTTGTGAATGTTGAGTTTTAATTATGTCATATCTTCACCCATTATTTTAAAAAGTTCTATAATTCTTTTCTTAAAAAGATTACTTCAGAGTACAGTGCACACTGATTTGTTCCTATCTTGCTACCCTCCTGTTGCCTTGTAAAATTCCCATCACAAGAGAGAATGTTACACTGGCCATGCCTTTCTATGATTGACTTGGTATTGTTCTTGGAAAATAGTCTTCAGTTAGATACAGAAAGAGAGGTTCTGATGGGATAATGGTTTGTAGTGGTCCTGTCTAGCTTAAACAGTATCTTTGACATAGTAGAGAGGTGCATGCAGAATTCTCTCTGTTAAGACATCAAGTTTTTGACACAAGCTCACAGTGGGATTCGATGGAAATGTCCTTCTTTGTTCCTGCCTAGCCCTGATAATCTGCCTTAGGGCTCCTCTACTTTGGTCCTGGAAATTCCTCCTGGGATCACACAGATTGTAAAGAACATTCCTAGTTACTAGCATTATCGAAACTGTGCTTGTCTTTGTTCATTTGCATGAATATATAAAAGGGAAAGCTTAACCTTATTATTTTCTACAAAGTGGCAAACCAGTCTGATGTTCTAACCAGGCAGTTTGGAGGATGGAGAATCAGGGTTAGGTGTGTGAGTGAGTTTACTGAGGGCAAATGTTGACAATGTAGATGAGACAATTTCCCCCCCAAAAAAGAATCTATACATCAAGGCCAGAGCTGTGATGGAAAGGAAGAAATTAACTAAAAAAGGACCAAAGTAGTGGCAGCCAGGTAAATGAGCCAGTAGAACTTAGAGAAAATATCCACTGTGGTTATGATGTACAATGAATATAATTCTTATGTAGATATCTTATGTAAGTATCTTGGCTATTTCACAGCTAGAAGTTTTCAAGGCCAACTAATTTAATTTATTAAAAGTGAAAGTGAAAGTTGCTCAGTCATATCTGACTCTTTGTGACCCCGTGGACAATACAGTCCATGTAATTCTCCAGACCAGAATACTTGGGTGGGTAGCCTTTCCCTTCTCCAGGGGATCTTACCTACCCAGGGATTGAACCTAGGTCTCTGGCATTGCAGATGGATTCTTAACCAGCTGAGCCACAAGGGAAGCCCATTTTTTATTATTATTGTTATATGTTAATCTATTAGGACAAAAATCATTTAAATAAATCCAAACCCCATCATCTAAGGTGCCAAAGACTTTAACTCTAAGGCATCCTAAGAAGAGGGAGATTCTTAACCAGATTTTTTTCTATGGATTGGTTGCATTGGACTAGGTTTGTTGGGCTTTCACTGAAGTAAAAGACGGTATCTGTGGGAGTGTATAACATCTTGTATGAAATATTCAAATTTTCTATTTTGAGTGAATAGGCAGATGAAGGAATAGACTACTGAAGCTTATGGAAGCTTAGTGAATAGCAATGAAGCTAGGATAGATTCATCTGGACATGCACAACAGGAGACCCCAGGCTTAGACTTTTGCCCTCAGTCACTCTAAGTAGCTGACTTCTGGCAAAGTGGTTACTTAAGAGAGCCAAACAGGAGGGTATTTTCCTCCTGAATGGTTTTCCCTTTGGCCTCATGCTGATTGGGATAATCAGGTTGCTAGGTTGCTCTTTGATGTAAAAAATAAGGTCAGTGAATCACTAATGTAAGGTATGTATGGCACATGTCAGTGAGGGAATGAAATGCATCATCATGTTGAAGATCAACCACCACTAAGATAGATTTAAGTTTATCAAAGGTGTTAGGAAAAGAATAAAATTCAGAGCAATTATATTCTGAAAATATTGGAAAATCAAGAAGATAAAAAAAATTCTTCAGTTTTTTAACCTGGTCCTTGATATTAGCATATGTGTCATATATAGGTGGTAGCATACTACAACAGATGCTCCCAAAAATGAAGTCTATGAAATTCCCCATGGTCTACATTTAATATCATGAATTTTCCTCAGCATTTTCTGTTCTTCCCAAATATTCACACATACTGAACTGTGTTTTAGGAACTCTTAATTTACTACTGCAACTAGATATTTGCTTGTAATTTTTTTCAGGTTAAAATGAATGGCTAAAAAGTGCCTAACAGAGCTTATCCTACAGTGAGACTAAGCACATCATCATCTTGTACTGGCTTTGGTAGAAGCAACCTCTCTGTGATTTCAATTGTTTTCTTTCAAACCTGTAACTCAAAATGCCCTGAGCACCAGCACATATTAATACATTATATTATACATTCTAGTACATGTATATATACATTCTAGTACACACAGTTCTTCAACCTCAGTGATCTCAGCCTTGTTTAGAATCTTGACATTTACTTTGTGGGAGAAATTACTGGTTCAACAAGATGCATTTCTGTTCCTTCTTAGGCTACTGAACTGACTTCATTTCTTTTTTTTTTTTCTTTCATTTTTTTAGTTTATATTGAAGTATAGTTGATTAAAAATGTGTTAGTTTCAGGTGTGCAGAAATGTGATTCAGTTATACAAGGTTCTATTAATTTTCAAATTTTTGTTCTCATTTAGGCTTTTACAAAATATTGAGCAGAGTTCCCTGTGCTATACAATGGGTCCTTATTGGTTATCTGTTTGAAGTGTGTATATGTCAATCCAAAATTCCCAATCTATACTTCTTTCCCACCCTTTCTCCTTGGTAACCATAAGTTCATTTTCTAAGTCTGTGTATCTGTTTCTGTTTTGGAAATAAGTTCATTTATATCATTTTTCCTTAGTTTCTGCATATAAGAAATATCATGTGATATTTGTGTTTCTCTGTCTGACTTACTTCACTTAGTATGATAATTTCCAGGTCTATCGATGTTGCTGCAAATGGCATTATTTCATTCTTTATGGTGGCTGAGTAATATTCCATTGTGTATATACACACACACCACACCTTCTTTATTCATTTAAATGTCAGTGGACATTTAGGTTGTTTCCAAGTCTTGACTCTTGTAAATGGAGTTTCTATGAACACTGGTATGCATGTTTCTTTTCAAATTAGAGTTTTCTTTAGATATATGCCCAGAAGTGGGATTCCTACATAATATGGTAGCTCTATTTTTAGTTTTTTTAAGAAACTTCCATACTGTTCTCCATAGTGGCTATACCAATTTACATTCTCACTAGCAGTGTAAGAGGGTTCCCTTTTCTCCACAACCACTCCAGCATTTGCCGTTTGTTGTTTGTAGCCTTTTTGATGATAGCCATTCAGACTGGTGTGAGATGATATCTCATTGTAGTTCTGACTTCCATTTCTCTAATAATTAGCAATCTTGAGCATCTTTTCACATCTCTCTTGACCATCTGTTTGTCTTCTTTGGTGAAAGTCTATTTAGGTCTTCTGCCCAGTTTTTGATTGGATTTACTTATTTTTTTGTATTGAGCCACATGAGTTGTTTGTAAATTTTGGAGATTAATCTCTTGTTGTTTGCATCATTGCAAATATTTTCTCCTGTTCTGTGGATTGTCTTTTTGTTTTGCCAATGGTTCCCATTGCTGTACAAAAACTTTTGAATTTAATTAGGTTCCATTTGTTTCTTTTTGTTCAGTTTGTTATTTTGTTTATTTTTATCATTCTGTTTTGCTTATTTTTATTTCCATTACTCTAGGAGACAGATCGGAGAAGGCAATGGCAACCCACTCCAGTACTCTTGCCTGGAAAATCCCATGGACGGAGGGGCCTAGTGGGCTGCAGTCCATGGGGTCGCAAAGAGTCAGACACGACTGAGCGACTTCACTTTCACTTTTCACTTTCATGCATTGGAGAAGGAAATGGCGACCCACTCCAGTGTTCTTGCCTGGAGAATCCCAGGGGTGGGGGAGCCTGGTGGGCTGCCGTCTCTGGGGTCGCACAGAGTCGGACACGACTGAAGCGACTTAGCAGCAGCAGCAGCAGGAGACAGATGAAAAAAAGATTGCTGCAATTTATCTCAAAGAATGTTCTGTCTAGTTTTCCTCTATGAGATTTATTGTGTCTGATCTCACATTTAGGTCTTTAACACATTTTGAGTTTATTTTTGTGTATGGTGTTAAAAAATGCTCCAAGTTCACTTTTTAATATGTAGCTGTCTCATTTTCCCAGTACCATTTATTGAAGAGACTGTCTTTCCTCCATTCTGTATTCTTGCCTCTTTTGTTATAGATTAATTGACCGTAGGTGCATGGGTTTATTTCTTAGCTTTCTATCCTGTTCCAATCATCTACATTTCTGTTTTTTTGTACCAGTACTATATTATTTTGATGACTATGGCTTTGTAATATAGTCTGAAGTCAAGAAGCCTGATTCACTCAGCTCTGGTTTCTTTCTCAACTTTGCTTTGGCTATTTGGGATCTTTTGTGTTTCCATACAAGTTCTTAAATTATTTGTTCTAGTTCTGTGGAAAATGCCATTTTGGTAATTTGATAGACATTGCATTGAATTTATAAATTGCACTGAATAGTGTAGTCATTTTCACAATATTCATTTTTTTTCAATCCAAGAACATGATATATGTTCCCATCTGTTTGTGTAATCTTCAATTTCATTCATCAGAGTCTTATACTTTTTGGCATACAGGCCTTTTGCCTCCTTAGATAGGTTTATTCCTGTGTATTTTATTCCTTTCGATGCAATGGTAAATGAGACTGTTTCTTTAATTTTTATTTCATATCTTTTGTTGTTAGTGTATAGAAATGCAACAGATGTCTATGCATCAGTTTTGTATCCTGCAACTTCACTGAATTCATTAATGAGCTCTCCTAGTTTTCTGGTAGCATCTTTAGAATTTTCTGTGTGTACAATCATGTCATCTGCAAACAGTGACTGCTTTTCTTCTTCTTTTCCTATTTGGATTCCTTTTTTTTTTCTTCTCTGATTGCCATGGTTAAAATGTCCAAAACTATGTTGAATTAAAGTGATGAGAGTAGCTACCCTTGTCTTGTTCCTGATCTTAGAGGAAATGCTTTCAGCTTTTCATCATTGAATATGATGTGATCTATAAGTTTGTCAAGATAGCCTTTTTTTTGTTCTCTATGTTCTCTATGCTCACTTTCTGGACTATTTTTTTTTTTATCATAAATGGGTGTTGAATTATGTCAAAAGCTTTTTCTGCACCTATTGAGATGATTGTATAGTTTTTTATTTTTCAACTTATTTTGTTGTGTTATATATCACAATAGTTGATTTGCAGATATTGAAAAAGCCTTGCATCCCTGGGAATAAGTCCCATTTGATTATGGTGTTAAGCTTCCTTTTCAGTGAGGGCTGGCCACATGTTGAAGGTTTAACTAAGGAATATGAACAGAAGTGGTATGTGTCACTTGTAGGTGAGGCCCAGAAGATCTTCCTATGTGAATTGCTCTGTGGTTTTCTGGAAACTCCTGTGACATATGAGACTGCATATTGAAGCTGGCAGAGAAACCATCAACCTAAGTCCCTAGATGAAAATTTTGGGAGAATCCATTATGTTGTTCTCCCATTTGCCAACCTGAAGAGACATTGAAATGTTATGTAAACAAATAAGTTTTGGTTGCTTTGAGTCATTGTATGTTGGGTCTGTGTATTACTGCAATATATGTTACAAAAGAGTACTTTTAAGTGATGTGTTCAGTTTTTCTCATGTACATACAATCTTATCTTATAAGCAGATTGTTATGATAAATGAAAATATAGATGCATAGAGGCTCAAGGAATAGTAGTTAAGAGAATAAGTTTTCAAGGAATATTAATTACCCTTAGTAGTATGATCCTGGCTCAAAAGGAATTCTTAATAACTCACTTGTATAACATCTAGCTGTAAAATGAAAATCTTTTAGTCTGTTGGAATGTTAACAGGCTTCTAAACTAAACTCCCATGCTCAATTTGAGTGGGTGACATGTTAAGAAACTTCTTTATACATGTAGTTGAAAGTTTTTATTCCTGTTTTCTCAAATAAAACTTATACAGATGACACCACCCTTATGGCAGAAAGTGAAGAAGAACTAAAGAGCCTGTTGATGAAAGTGAAAGAAGAGAGTGAAAAAGTTGGCTTAAAGCTCAACATTTAGAAAACTAAGATCATAGCATCCGGTCCCATCACTTCATGGCAAATAGATGGGGAAACAGTGGCTGACTTTATTTTTCTGGGCTCCAAAATCACTGCAGATGGTGACTGCAGCAATGAAATTAAAAGACACTTGCTCCTTGGAAGAAAAGCTATGACCAACCTAGATTGCATATTAAAAAGCAGAGACATTACTTTGTCAACAAAGATCCGTCTAGTCAAGGCTATGGTTTTTTCAGTAGTCATATATGGATGTGAGAGTTGGACTGTGAAGAAGGCTGAGCACTGAAGAATTGATACTTTTGAACTGTGGTGTTGGAGAAGACTCTTGAGAGTCCCTTGGACTGCAAGGAGATCCAACCAGTCCATCCTAAAGGAGATCAATCCTGGGTGATCATTGGAGGGACTGATATTGAAGCTGAAACTCCAATACTTTGGGCACCTGATGCAAAGAACTGACTCATTTGAAAAGACCCTGATGCTGGGAAAGATTGAGGGCAGGAAGAGAAGGGGATGACAGATGATGAGATGGTTAGATGGCATCACCGACATAGTGGACATGGGTTTGGGTAGATTCCGGGAGTTGGTGATGGACAGGGAGGCCTGGTGTGCTGTGGTTCATGGGGTCGCAAAGTCAGACACAACTGAGCGACTGAACTGAATGGTGGCAGAGTTCTAAGCTGTCTTTTAATTACCTCAGTTCCTTGAATTCCTATCTATGTGCAATTACCTTCTCCTTGAGTGTGGGCTGCATATAGTGACTTGCTTCTAACCAGTAGAATACAGCAGAAGTAATGGGATGTCACTTCCATGATCAGATTGCAAAAATTTATGACTTCCATCTTGCTAGCACACTTATTCTCTTATTTGACTTTCAAATTCAGAAGAAGCAAGATGCCATATCAGAGAGTCCCATACCTCAAGCAATTAATTGAGAATATGCTCTAACCAAAATCAGCAGGGTACTGAGGCCCTAAGTCCAGTATGTCTGAGAAACCGAATTTTTTAAAAAAGGCCAAGTGAATGTAGTAGGTCCTTCCCCAGTCAAGGCTTCAGGTGAAACCGGAGACCCTGGACTGACCCCTTAGTTGTGAGAGAACGTAAGTCAGAGGATCCATTTAAGCTCTACCCAGATTCCTGGTCCCTGAAACAGAAATAATAAATGTGTATTGAAGTTGCTCAATTTGGAGGTAATTTCTTATGCAAACAACAGATAATTAGTGTGTATGGGGTATTAACAGGCCTTTGGACTAAATTTCATTAATCGGTCAAAATAGCTTGTCCCTCAGATAACTTTCTTCAACATTCGCAATTGAAATGATCATCCCTCTGGCTTTATTTTTTCCAGAGAAAGTGTATGGGTATTCATATATGACATTTTAATGTGTATTATAATACTTATCATGCCAGTTTTATATTAGAATATAGGCCTCTTGAAGGGAATGATGATATCTTATCTATGCTCTTTGTGTCTTCTGTGGTTTGGGTCCAATATGTAAATGTGTGTGTTCTTAGTCACTCAGTCGTGTCCAAATCTTTGTGACCCTATGGGCTGTAGCCCGCCAGGCTCCTTTGTCCATGAGGATTCTCCAGGCAAGAATACTAGAGTGGGTTGCCGTGCCCGCCTCCAGGGGATCTTCCCAACCCAGAAATTGAACCTGGATCTCCTGCATTGCAGGCAGATTCTTTACTAGCTGAGCTACCAGGGAAGCCCAATATGTAACTGGTATTCAGTAAATGCTGAGTACCAATGCTAAATAATAATAAATAAATACCAATAAATGCTGAAATAATTGAACTTTCTACCATTTTGGAAATCTGCATTTACAACTGATTTAGATACTACACATTTCCTCTTCTAGTAAAAAGTACCTCATTTCTGTCAAATTATGGACAGTTTATTTTTCTTTTGCAGTTAAATTTATTTTCAAATATATTCTAGAATCATCAATTGTATATTTTTACAATTTTACTAAATTTGTGTTTAGCATAATTTTCTAGGAAAATATTCATGGAGCTTTTTCTTACTTAGATTCAACAAAGGATTAATTTAAAAAACATGATTCAGATTTACTAACTAAATGCAATTTCTTTTTTCCCCAAAGTAGCAATATAAAAAGCTTTATGATATATATAATATATATATATATAAACATTTTATAAAAGTGTATAGAAATATTTAAGGATCTAGGAATCAGTTTCAAGGTAAACTAAAAGTGAAATCTTTAAAAAATTATGGTATAGATATATAAATAACCAAAGGTAGTTAATAATAGAATTATGTATATGTGTTTGTACATGACATATATTTTTATGAATATATATAAAATATATAGGATGAGTTAGAAAAATTAAAATCTTACTTCTAAATAATAAAGGGATTCTTTTTTTATATTTGCTTTGCATTTCATGTTAAATTTTATTAAAACATATTTTAATATCTTTCATTTTAGTATCCATTTTTGTCTAATTATAATCTTTTATCACAATAATAGAGGATAAGAAGCTTCTTAAGCACATAAAAATAATGACATTTTGATGAAATTCAGTTGAGCAATAGTTTTATCAAATAATATATTTCTTTTAAAAAATACTAGTAAGGAAAATACACAAATTGGATAGCATAGAAAGAAAAATATCTTAAATCATTTGTCCTACCTTTCACATAACTATGAGCAATTCTACACTTATACATGTGTTAATATAAGCTTGAAATACATACAATATGGGAAGAATAAACTTATCAATACATTATGGCAGTTAATTTATGACAGATATTTGTACTATTTCTGTAGATATAAAAAATGTGTATAAATGATGTATAGATGCTAAAACAGGGAAATTAGAAAAGGCTAGAAATCATGCTTCCAAATGAATGATATTCTTTTTGTATTAATTCTCATTCATAGGAATCTTATCATAGTCCAAATTAGATGAATGTATGAGTTGCAAAAATGTTGCAAAATTGCAACAATGTCACTGTTGTAAAAATGTCACTTTTCAAAACAATTTTGAAATACCGGCTAGTGCACTGGGACGACCCAGAGGGATGGTATGGGGAGGGAGGAGGGAGGAGGGTTCAGGATGGGGAACACATGTATACCTGTGGTGGATTCATTTTGATATTTGGCAAAACTAATACAATTATGTAAAGTTTAAAAATTAAATAAAATTAAAAAAAAAAAAAGAGTCACTCAGTAAGTGCCATAAAACATTAGATCCTCCTTTGTGAATAACCAAACCTACTCGGTATTGATCAAATTTTGCCAAGATTAAGGAAGGCATTAACATAAAAGTGCCATAGCTTCTTAAGGCAATTTTCAGAAGATAAGTTAAAAACCTTTATTGAACAGTGGTATAATTATTGAAATAAAATCTAATAGCCTTCCATGACAATTGCTCCATGGAAGACAGAATTGCTTTTTTGATTGTATACATATCAGTATTTTTGCTTAAAACATTCTAACAATATTTTTCCAGCTCTACTTGCTTGTATAGAACTATATAATGGATACATGTAGGCATAAATTTGTTTATTTGGTTGCTTCACAGATCAATTCTATCATACTCTCTCCAAAAGTTGTTTGAATACTAAATTTAAATATTAATAATAGAAATCATTAGCAGATAGTTGAATATATAACTTTCAAAAATAAAATAATTTAAACTTATCCTTACTGCTAGAGGAAGAGAATCTTTAAATAAAGTGTCATTGAAAGGCAATAAAGAAGAGAGAAAATTTAATAATATCTCATCTATTCCATTTTAGAGATGAGAAGATTAAGACTTAGAGGAGTTAAAAGATTTTCACAGAGAATATAAAATCTTCCGGATGTAGAAAATATCAAAGTGACATGATCTTTTGGACCACAGAAATAGTAACTAAATTCCTTAGGTTTCTATTAGATGACATAAGAAAGGTAAAAATCAATGATAATGTTTTGGGACTTACATATATCAAGTTATCCTAAGATATTAACTCTGTCATTGTTTTGATGTTTAGAATATTTTACTGCATTTAGCAACCAGCACAAAATGAAAAGTGCTAAATGCTTACTCTTCACATTTTAATTGCTACAACCCTTATTTTTCCAAGCAGTCAGTCATTGTATACCTGGGCAATCTGAGCTGACAGCCTTATCACTAGGCTTTCTTTCTCCTGTACATGCTAAAGAAAACAGTAAGATGTCCTTTCTTTTAATGAAAAATTCCAAGAATCTAACTTTTTCATTTTCTGATGATATTTGGTAACTCCTCTCAGAACAAATAAATTTGAAGAGGTATTATTTATATAACAGGAATTCCAAACATATTTTAATTACCTTTTGAATTGCACAAAAGGTAATCACACACTCTTTCCTTTTCCTGTAAACCACTTTTAATTGACTGGGTACAGAACCAATAACTCAGAGCTTATTAGCAAATATAAACAAGCAATAGCACTAAATGGAGAAGCACGAGATGGCATCTACTGAGGGAAATAATTGCAATATTGGCTTATGTTCATTTGGGTCCTTGCACAAAGGTTTACCAAGAATGCATGATACAGGGAGCAGGATCGAATGTGTGTTGTTCTAGATGGAATTCCTTCCTTTCATTTCCTTTTCTGATGCTTCTCTTCCATTTTTTCTTCTATACATTCAACCTATATTTTCTGGCCCAAGTCGGCTGAAATTACAATCAAAAGGCACAGTTCAAATAATAAAAAATTATCTTGCTGTACATTTTTTTCAGCAGAATTCTGGGAATGCCAGCTCACTTCTGGGTTCCTTCCCCTATCAGTAATGCTTTCAACAATATGACAGGTGACTAAGGTACAAACCCTACAGCTGGCTGCCTGAGTTAGTTTAGTTAAACCTCTCTCTGTCACAGTCTCCTTATGTATACAATAATACAGGCTTAATAATGATAAAACAATCTTACATCATAGAATTCCTGTGAGGATGAGTTAATGCACATAAAACACTTAGATTGATGCTTATGACAGAGTAAGAACCAGAAAATGTTAGCAGTTGTTATTGTTGTTGACATTTTTTTCTATATACTTACACATTCGGAGTGTGTTTCATGTCTACTTCTGTTAGCTGTGCATCTCCTTATTTTGGACTGTATCTCTTTAGGGACTTCCTTGATAGCTCAGTTGGTAAAGAATCAGCCTGCAATGCAGGAGACCCTGGTTTGATTCCTGGGTTGGAGAGGTCTGCTGGAGAAGGGATAAGCTACCCACTCCAGTATTCTTGGGCTTCCCTTGTGGCTCAGCTGGTAAAGAATCTACCTGCAATGTGGGAGACCTGGGTTCGATCCCTGGATTGGGAAGATCCCCTGGAGAAAGGAAAGGCTATCCACTCCAGTATTCTGGCCTGGAGACTTTCATGAACTGTACAGTCCATGGGGTCACAAAGAGTAGGACACAACTGAGTGACTTTCACTTTGACTTTCATATCTCTTTTATACCACTAGTTTAACTTAATATTTCAACTTCTTGAACTCCCCATACAGTATGATCCCTGCTACTGTGTAACAGTCTGATTCCCCTCTTACATCTCATCAACTAGGATTCAGCTAATAAACCTCAACTTGTTTTTTCTCTCAAAGTAGTTTCTTCTTCTGTTTGGGGCACTTCACAGTGTGTCAGGCCTGAGCTGTGACTCCAGTATACTTAGCTATTATCTTTATTGTGAGATGTTAAGATGTTCACATGGAGAGCTTACTGGGACAGGTGTACAAATCCCTGATTTCCCATTTTGACTAAACTGAGTCTGACTACTATTAAACCTTGGATTCATTTTGATATTTGGCAAAACTAATACAATTATGTAAAGTTTAAAAATAAAATAAAATTAGAGAAAAGTGAAAAAAAAAAAAAAAAAGAAAAAAATAAATAGAAGTTCATATGTATGCACAATCCATATCTGCTGACAACTCCTTTTATAAGTCAGTTTTGTCCTATATTTCTACTTGGAAATAAATCATATATGATTATCAGATCATTTATTTTCACATGAAAAGTGTCTATGTGCTTAGTTTTAGTGCAGAGAACAGCTGGTCCTTCCTCATCGAAATGTTCTGAGAGTTAAACAGTTTAAGGTATATAAAAGCCTCTATTATATTGCTACTAGAACTCCTCAAGATGTCGTTTCAGAAGTTTAAGATCTCAATATGGCAAAAAATATTTTGGAATGAAGGTTTGAAAATTCACATTCACAAGATGTTTTTTATTGAAGTATGGTTGAATCACATCCATAAGGTTTTAAACAGTTCAACCTATTGTTTGTAGTGAAATGCCCTAATTACAATTTGGAATGGTCAGATTATGAAATATATACCCAAATAATAATAGCATTTACATGCAAGTTATATTTTTTAAAAATACTTAACTTTCTTCAGTTTTGCTTTCAGTTTGGAGCTTTGACTCTTGAAAATATTTTTCAAAGACGTGTGACAATGAGTTGTTTTTGTGACCTTTATAAATTTATTTTATTATTACAATCTCTAGCTTATCTCTCAACCATACATATACAAAGATGAACACACATTCTAACATAGAGCTGTGCTATTCTTCTGTATTATTATTAGCTACAATCATAATTTTGTAACTGCAGCATCTGTAGATTTTTTTTCCTGTCTTTGTCCAACATAAATAATTTTCTCTTACTGATAGTCTGAGAGTACTACAATATAAGTTTTAAGTAATCCTAGTTCTACTTCCTATATCCATGATTCTGTGGCATAACAATTGTATTTTATTAAAAAAATCAGCTTTCTGGGAAACTGAAAACACTTATGAATGATAATACACTTTTCTATTTGTAAAACAAACCTTGAAAGTCTCTAAAGCCTGGAGTTCTAGCAATTATTAGATCACAGTTACACTTTGTCAAGACTAAATGTCTTACATCCTTGCTGGAAGAGAGGAAAACCCTGGGATTACAATGTATTTGAACAAGAAGGTGCTAACTTTGCATTATTTTCCATTCTTCTTCCTGTCTTTGTCAGGAGGATGGATCCATGCTGTGCTATTCTCTATTCTGGTTGCCACCTTTGTCATGAGAATGAGACACCAGAATCAGAGTGTTTCCTGTGAGATATAATAGCATGCTTTCCTGCTCACACCTCTCAGGATGTTGTATTTCGTTAGGTTAGAGCCTCTGAATCCCTTAGAGCATCTGCTCAACATTCATCATGCAAGGTGTCCTTTTTGCTTGCCTTCCTTGTAAAAGTATTTGATAATCTTGGTCAGTTGTATAGCCCTCTCTTTCTCAAATAGAACTCTTAAAAAACTGTTATATATTTTTTTTTCTTTATCAGGTCAAACAAATGTATGTTACAATTTGTGGTATATATTAATAGAAACATACATACGATTTAATTGTTTTTAAGAATACCTATCACTTAAAAATATTTCAGTGATCCAGTTACACATAGGAGTATACAGGAAGTAGCTGCTGTTTTGGGGAGTAGAGATGGTAAAATGAGCACTTACAAAGAGCTTATTCCCTTGAAGATATATTTATTCTGTATTTAGAAAATTTCACCTTTAAAATTTTCACTTTGTTTGGGCACCTATTTTTAAATTACTCTTAAATTTGTCTTAGCCTTGTCCAGGCTAAGTTGTAAATACTGCATTGTATTTTAAAACCATACTTTGGGCACACATGTGAAAAGAAACTTGCAGATATACATCCAAGTAAATACTTTTTTTTCTTTTTTTTTTACAAATGTTGAAAACTATTGAGTCAGTATTGTCAGAGGAGTGTGTAATTTCCTCAATTCTGTCTCATCACAACAAAAATTTGCTAAGGACCAGTGTTACAGCCCTCGAACAGACCAGTATTACAGCTCTCGGATGAACCAGTGTTACAGCTCTATGTTACAGCTCAGTTTTATTTAGAAAATTAAGGAAAATACATCCTCGAGGTGTGAGGGCATGCCGACCCAAAAGACCAAAAGATGTGAATAGAAGAGAGAGACATCCCTGGCCCTTTGGCTCCTTTTTTTATGTTTTTTTCTCCTCCCCCGAGTCTGCCCTATGTAAATTGGGCTAGCCAGGAATGCTGTTTGTTTTACTTGAGGTCCTCACTCTGGTCCTGGGACATTTCTTTGTTCTATTTTCACAGGCTTTTCCTTTCCTTGTCTTTTAGCCACTGCCATTCTGGACTCCCTTTTACTATTCTAACTACCTAACAGTATGATAGAGCTCTCTGTGAAGTTACATTTCTCAGTACAGACAGAATTTCAGACCCATACAGGGTGAGGGAAGAGAACAGGATAAGCAGTACAAGAAGATGACATGTTTAGTCTCACTGTAAGATAAGCTTTATTAGGAACTTTTCAGTCATTCATTTTAACCTGGAAAAAACTACAAATAAGTATCTAGTTGCAACCCACTCCTGTACTCTTGCCTGGAGAATCCCATGGACTCAGGAGCCTGGTAGGGTGCAGTCCATGGGGTCGCTAAGAGTTGGACACGACTGAGCGACTTCACTTTCATTTTTCACTTTAATGCATTGGTGAAGGCAATGGCAATCCACTCCAGTACTCTTGCCTGGAGAATCCCATGGACGCAGGAGCCTGGTGGGCTGCCATCTACGGGGTCGCACAGAGTCGGACACGACTGAAGTGACTAAGCAGCAGCAGCAGCAGCAGAGGTAGTAATTTAAAAGTTCCTGACACACAGGTCAGTTATATGTGAATATTTGGGAGCCTAACATAAAAATGCTTTCAACTCCATTATTTATTCACTTCCATTGGGTGCCAGGTTAGCCTAAAAGAAGTGGGAATAGCCAAATTCTGATTTTATTACCTACAAAACTGAAGTGATTGAGATTTGAGATACAATGTGCTTGTGCCTCAAGACTCAAGAATGAATATCTTTAGCAGAACTTGCAAGCTGGTAAGTTGTGAAGTCATTCTCATACTGAAAGTTATTTTTGAAGGGTGGTTATGTACCTCAGTGGAGGCAACTGATCCTTTACTCCAGCTCACATCAGAAGGTTAGAGCCCTTTAAAAGCTGTTATGAGCCCTTTCAAAACTTCTAGCTTTCAAAGATCCCTTGCAAAGCTTCTAGCTCAAAGTTTTGCCAATAGCCAGTTTTTAGTTGAGAGAGCTTCATACCCAGGGGCTCTGAGGATCCAGTCTTAATCTCAGGGCTAACAGGTCATTCATTCACTTCAAGATCAGAGCTTCCCCAAAAGTGGGGCAGCCATCCTTCCCTGGGGTATATATGGTTGGGACTAGTTCTAGAGACTGGGGTCAAGAAAAACTGTCCAGCTTCTTTGCAGAGCCACCAACAGTGGTGTCTTAAAGCTACTCAGAGCATAACTCCATCGATACTTTGTTTCCCTAGGATATTGGAGCTTGCTATCCAGATACTTAATTACCTGAGGGACACGACTCCAGTTATTCTTCTAAGAACAGGAAGGATCATCTAAAGGTAATTTGATTTTTATATTTATGTAGCTAGAAGAGACCATTAGATCACTCTTTGTCAGAGGTATAAAGAAAATAAAAGGTAGCCTTTCTTCCTAAAAGCGATTTGTTTGAAATGTATGCATATGTCTGTGTGGTTACCGGATTACAGTCTGTTCTGTACTAGCTGTAAATTCCGCTAGCCCACCTCCCTTGTTTCTCTGCTTCCCATTGTGGCTCCCATGTCTAACACAGAACCTGACACAGAGATGGACTAACAAACATTTGTGGAATTAACAAATGAATGAATCTACTCAACGTGATGTTTTTCCCTTGCTATGTTGTGAAGTATTTGGTACCATCTCTAACTAGAGAGGAAACAAATATCCAGCTAATTTCTATTGTGGTATTCTTTCCTGGTATCACTTCCTAGAAGCAGAAAGCTATTCAAGACTCAGATTTATTCAACATGTGAATAAATACTTTAGGAGATAATGTGACTTGTCTATTTTTAAATCAAATAGACCCATCAGTATTTATTATAGCATATCCAATTGTGTTCCCCAAAATACCAGTTCTCCAGGATTTGCTAGATAACATGTGGAAAAAAATGAAACTTATGTGAATTTAGAACCACTGAGACAAGCAAGTTTCTTTATGAAAGTACTTTCCATAGCCGTTGGCAAAGTATTAGTATACTGGAATATAGTATGCTGGTATCTCAAACTTATTTGACCAGGGAGTTTTATTTTTATAGCAACTTTCCTAATGCTTATTATACTCCATGTTGTAATATTAGATTTGAAAACATTTAAAAATCTCTTTTTTTTTTCATCCTTTTTTCTTTATTCTGCTCCTTGGCACTTACTACTTTATTCTGTCTTCCTGCTCACTTATCCATTCTTCTGCTTAAATTCCAGAAAATTAGTATAAAGCAATTGATTATGATATGATAGAAATTTGTGCATTTTAAAGGTTTCCAAAATATGAAGTCTTATTTTCAATCAGATTGTGAGCCAGAGAGTGATTAAATCTTCCTCATCCTTGTTGCAAACATCCTAACATTTTCTACTACTTGGCACATAGCAAATGTTCACTAAGTATTTGTTTAATAAATGAGGCAATAAGAGCTATATTATACTAAAATGTTTGCTATATTGAATGTAATAATTATTCTGAATTAGCAATACCTTTTGACAGTCTGAGACTATTAATATATGCCAATGGAAATATGTGTTGTTAAAAGTTTTAAAAAATTGTCAAGTCAGGAAGAAAAATGTGTATGCACATTTTTTTTCTACAGAAAAGGAAAAAGTAGAATACATTTATTGTACCAAACTGTACTGACAAGTATCAGTTTAAAAATAATCAATGTATAAAAGAATAATAATACACAATTTTGACAAAGAAGTAGGATAGGCCTCTCTGGAGATTCTATATTGTCTTAATTTACATAAACCAGATTCTTAAGAGTATTATTATATTTTCCTATGGAATAATTTAGTGAATTTGGCTTATTAGTTTTTGTTCAGGTCTATGGAGTTTACCATACTGACATAGCTCTGTTTAACGACTGGCAAAATTTCAGAGATTAGGTTGTTACATTCTTCAGATTAGGTTGTTACATTCTTCAGATTAGACCCAGGAGCTACCCATCCCTGGTTGGGAAAATATACCTATACAGTGTTGAACCAGATCACAGTAATGACTATCACTTCCCAATAATCAGTATCAAATGTGGAGTCAGGAAATGATTATGGCAAGAAGTTACTAATTATGTTTATAAAGTTTGTCCCCCAAAATTTGGGAATGCATCTAAGCATCCCTAATTTTCCTTAATATACAGCAACAGAGTCCTAAATATAGGTGTTGAAAGATTTAGTAGGAAGGCCCTTCATAAGCTGCTGATTTTTCATTTTGGAGACTGTAATAAGCAAAGAAGATCCCAAGTATCCTATGTTGCCTTAGTTAGTTGCTGAGGACAAATGTAGTTATATTTAAATACTTTGTATAATGTGCTATACAAATAAAGTTTTTTTAGAATGAATTCATATAGATGGTTACTGGATGCTTTATATTTATAAGCTATGCATTATATTCTGTGGGAGAAGGGTAATTTATCTATCTATTGCTTTTCTTTTTTCCCAAGGGACATCTAAGGCTTTGACTTCTGCTTTAATCCTCTTTGAAGCATAAACCTGGGGAATATTGTAGTGTGTACCATATGCAAGATAAATCAGATTCCTACTGAGGTGAAATATAATGAATGAATTATGCACCTATATTTGGGGTGTCTAAACTGTTCACTGAATAACCTGTAAATGATGAGTAGTCAGCTACATCACAGATGGGATTTAGTTCCATACCTCTGAGAGGGTTATGAAACTAGCAAGATAGAAAAGCTGATGGGACCCTGAAGCTGATGGCTTCTGTGAGCCAAAGTGGTCGTTATCCATTAGTCTTCATCCTTTGTGATCACATACATCCCAACTTGGAGATATTGGGTCATTGAGCAGCTATTTCTGGGAGTCATGAGCCTCTGCTCTATGTTTCCTGTGCATGCTGGGTTGTCTATCTTGTGTGCTTTCTTAGAACCTGTGCAAAGACAAGTCACTGAATAAAGCCTATTTTGTCTCGATTTTAATGAAGAGTTCAAGCTCAAGACCACTGTTTTTGGTCAAGCAAAGTGAATATTGTCCTGTGAAAAGATCTAAAATATGGTTGTTTTAAAATGTTCCCTTTAAAGTTTCAGCTGAACTTCTGGTATTCTAGGATTTAATAAAGACAAGTGTAATATTCAGGCATTAGTTTCCTAGGGCTCTTGTAACAAATCGGGTAGTTTATAACAACAAGACATCACGGTCGTCTGCCTCTTCTGGAGGCCAGAAATCTAAAATGAAGGTATTGGCAGGGCCATGCTCCCCCTTAAGACTTTAGAGGAGGATCCTTCCTTGTTTTGTTCCCATCTTCTGTTGGTTATGGGCAATCCTTGGCATTCTTTGGCTTGTATATGCATCCTTCCGACTTCTGTTTTCTTCTACACATAACATTATTCTGTGCGTGTGCTGCCTGTGTTCAAATTTCCATTTTCTTATAAGGACACATATCATTGTGTTAGGGTGAGCCTAATCTTTGTATGATCTCATCTTAACTTGATTTCATCTGCAAAGACTCTATTTGTAAATATGCTCCAATTCATAGGTTCCAGGGGTTAGGACTTGAGCATATCTTTTTAGGAGTACCCAATTGAATTCATAATGATTCATCATACAATGAATTTCAGTCACAACCCTTTTAGCATTGTTTTATCCTTAATTGCTTGAAGTATTTATTCATTTAAAAATATTTATTGAGCAGGATACATTTTTAGGTGTTTTTAACAAAGTAGCAAATAAAACAGACATTTGCCCTTACCTTCATGGAGCTTGTATTCTAATAAAGGTGCATAGGAATTATATAAATAACTACACAGAATGTGTGAGATAGTGATGTGTTAGAGAAAATAATAAAGCAAAGAAGAAAGACCAAGGCATGCCAGGAAGAGCTTTCTATTTTATATAGAGTGATTGGAAAAAGTGCCACCAATAAGACACTCTTTGAATGAGGTAAAAGACCATGAGAGTTGTGAGCAGAAGAATGACAAGATTTAAATTATATTTTAAACAGATCATGAGGCTTTTATAGGAATAGAGTACAGGAGGGCACAGAGACTATAATTATTAGAAGACAAGTACCCTATCCCACCCTATGGTGAAAGTGGGATGAGCAGGCAGAAATATATGGGAATTGAATATCTAAAAGATAGTAAGTTCTTCCCTGGTGGCTTAAGAGTCTGCCTGCAATACAAAAGACCTGGGTTTGATCCCTGGGTCGAGAAGATACCCTGGAGATGGGAATGGCAACCCACTCCAGGATTCTTGCCTGGAGAATTCCATAAACATAGGAGCCAGGCGGGCTAGAGCCTGGGGTTGCAGAGAGTAGGACACGACTGAGCAACTAACACACACACACACAATGGCTTTGAATAAACAAGTAATGGAGGTGATGAAAAGTGGTGGGATTCTGATTATGTGCAAAGTATTGAGCCAAAAAGGATTTCCTGATGGAGAGAATGGCTATAAGATTTTTGAGCTGATCAACTCAAAGTATGGAGCTGCCATTCACTCCAACTCTTTGTGATCCCATGGACTATACAGTCCATGAAATTCTCCAGGCCAGAATACTGGAATGGGGAACCTTTCCCTTCTCCAGAGGATCTTCCCGACCCAGGGGTCGAACCCAGGTCTCCCGCATTGCAGGTGGATTCTTTACCAGCTGAGTCACCAGGGAAGCACTTTTCAAGATGACAAGACAGTAGGAGCCAACTATGCATTAAGTATGTGCGTTTATGAGAGAGAAAGACCCTCCTCTCTGCAGAAGTTAGAGCTTCATTCTACTCCCATTGAATGTGGGCTAAATTTAATGATTCACTGCTAATAAGTAGGGAGAAGGCAGTGGCACTCCACTCCAGTACTCTTGCCTGGGGAATCCCATGGATGGAGGAGCCTGGTAGACTTCAGTCCATGGGGTCGTTTAAGAGGTGGACACGACTGAGCGACTTCACTTTCACTTTTCACTTTCCTGCATTGGAGAAGGAAATGGCAACCCACTCCAGTGTTCTTGCCTGGAGAATCCCAGGGATGGTGGAGCCTGGTGGGCTGCCATCTATGGGGTTGCATGGAGTCAGACACGACTGAAGTGACTTAGCAGCAGCAGCTAATAAGTAGAGCATAGAAAGGGAAAAGCTAGTAACTTTACAGTGGAGAAATCTGGCAGGTATTGCCTTAACTAAATGATCAAAGTTAACATCCCCAGTAATAAGACATGCTGACATCATTTCCTCTTTGTTATGTTATTATGATTAGGGTTCAGGAACTAAGGGGAAGTGAAAGAAGTAGAGGTATTTTCTAATTTAAAAGATGCTGTGATTTCTATGAAGACTGTATGCACAGACTTGTTTTTAAGGTTGAGAATCACAGACATTGTTTGATCCAAAGTCAGTTTTAAGATATAGGCATTTGGGGATACCAGAGCTCGAAGAAGATAGACACACAAATAATAAAACCTTTCCCTAGTTTACTCAACCTTCACTGAAACTCTTCTGGTTCTAGTGGTCATAATATCTAAGAGATTTCTGTGGTCTCTGTGCCTGCAGTGTAGTTTTAAGATTGTATGTTAATATAGGCATATATATGTTAACCTAGGTGGAAGGTTTTTTGTGTTTTTTTTTTTTTTTTTGATACATAAAGGTCATTTTCAAAGACCTTCGGTAACTAAAAAATAAGCTGCAGATCTAGGACATACGACTTGGTTTATTTTACAAAAATTCTGCCTCAGTGTTTCCATTGTAGGAGCTTGCAGTTGCTCTGCTAGAAGAGAAGGCTTTGCTCAAAATCGAGCAAAGTGCACACTGATAAAAATAAGACAACTACTCATAGATCTAAACATGTCAGTTAATGGCCTGGATGCCATGCTGATTTTAAAGGCCAGAGAGTCTTCTGTGTCTTATACATTTGACAATTCTTATGTTTTATTTATTTTGGTTGGCATGTGGATTATAGTACCCTTTCAGTATGTGTTACTTTGAAATGATGAATTAACATAATGGGCTAGATTGTACGCCTTTCATTTTCAAGCCCATTTTACAGATTTAGAAACTAAGAGTTGCTGACAAAAGGGCCAATGGTGATTGCAATTGTGCAGTCAGAAAGGGTTCACAGGACATTGCTCACCCAAATCTTAGATGAATGAAGAAAACAAAAGTTGTAAAGCAGGGAGGGACAGACAGGGAGGAGAGACATGTCAGAGGTTTACTTAAAGTTTCTTTTTTATCCCATATGCTAAGTGCTTGCTTATGAGAGAGCTTTTGTGTCCACCCCCTTTAACAATATGCATTATGACCTCTTATGTTGCTCCCCAATTTTCCCCTGTACAAATAATCTCATATCATGATAGATAATGAGGAAGAACACTCTGAAAGATCATCATGTATTAATCACTTTAGTTGTTTTAATATAGGTAAAATGGAAGTTAGTCTTTGAATGTATTGCTAGAATCTCTGATTCCCCCAGTGACCATGGATGGGTGGTGAGGCATCCTGAGCGTTGCCAGCCCCTCATGGGCTGCGTGATCATTTTTGTCTTGCTTCATAAGAGTGAAGTCTTCTAAGTTCATTAGAGGAGAATTTTTGTATTCAACCAAAATGAACTCAGTTTACAATTAATGCTTGGTAATTAATCCATGCACATTTTCCTCTTTTACCCTAAAACATATTCTACTAGGTAATAAAAAGGTATTTTTTCTCCTTCAGGCATCACATCTCTATAACCTGCCTCTTGGCCTTAGAGAAGGCTCTGTAAATGGAAGAGGGAGTCTCCTCATTTAATTTGATACATCAGGTCATCATCAAAATATTTATTTCCTGATCTTCCCACATAGCAGGTGACTAAAGGTTAATAAGAACGCATGGAAAATAATTAAGGATGAAAATATATACAATAAAATTCAAAACAAATTAGAATAAATAAAGTTTAGTGTGACTGTTAGGTTAAATTGTCTTGATGCTCACTCCAATTATAAAATGTTGTGGGTTTTTTTTTTTTTTTTTCTTTTCTCTTTTGAAGGACAGAGAAGCTTGATAGATATAGTGAAACTATTCATTACTGACATATCTAGGAAATAATTTGAAGAAAAAAATACTGAAAACAATAACCAATTTTCTTAAGAATTAAGTTTCATTGCCCTTACCTATGGGCAATGCCATAGGCAGATAATATTTTGCTGCCATTTTCATTTTATTTCTCTTTTTAAATTATTTCTTAGATTTATTATTGTTTGTTTAAATTTAGAACTATGTCATCTGTAAGTTTAGGGAATCAAATGCAAAATGGCCAAAATAGAAACTTACTTCTTTTTTTTTTTGTATGAAATAAGTCTAGAGAGAGGTAATCCAGAATGTGTGGGGCAGCTTCAGGAAATACTTGGGGATCCAGACTCCTGTGTGCTTTTAACATGAACTTCAGCTTGTGGCTTCTACTTTTTAGGTCTCAGTTTGGCTGGTGAAGTTCCAGCTTTCTGAAGTACGCTGCATTCCAGCAGGAAAGAGGAAGGCAGGCAGTCAGAAAAGGGCAGATTCCTCACTTAAGAAAACTTCCTGGAAGTGAAAAACATTTTCAATGAGTTCTATACGTCAAAATATATTCATCTCTAAGAGGGGCCTGAGTCTTTTTATGTTTTAGCTGTGGTGCAACTAAAAATCAGACATTGCTGTTATCAAGGAGGAAAAGGAGAAGATACTGAAGACAATTTATGTTCTCTGACATGCTGAGGGTATTAGTGTGACTAAGAAGACATTCTATGGTAAGAAAAATGTATTTATGTAGAGTTTGTAAATCACTGAAAGACAAAGTTTAGGTGACTGTATTAATGCTACAGTCTATAAGGGTAAGATATACAAAATTTATAAGATAATAGGCACCAGTACTGATTTTATCTAAAATTATGAAATCAAATCAGTATCTACCCATGTTCAGGTAAGCTAAAAATTAAAGAACCCTGATAAAAGTATCAGCTCCTTTAATTTTTCTGCAAATTATAATCTTCTGGAATAGTTTTCCCATGTGTCAACCTTGGATGCTGAAAATCTTGAAAAATAATTAAATGTTACATGAAATTCAGATTGAAGGTGTATCTCACCTGAGAACAAAATCATTCTAATTTTAAACTCTTCTTAGAAGGGAACAATAAAGAAGTGTCATCCGTAAAAGAATGTGTCTTTTGTTCTTTTGTGAAGTTTCTTGGACATCAAACAAGCTTTTCTGAGCATTCTGAAAAATTGAGTGTAGATTAATAAAAACATATGAGTTAAATTGCCCTCAAAGTACACAGAGGCTTAAAAAAGAAATAAAACTGAGCAAAAGAAATGTGACATTGGTCTTATGCCAAGCTGATTTTTACATGTTCCCTATGGGAAGTATGTTGCTTTGCTTCATCTACTCCCTCATGCTTGCACTCATATCAAACGTTTATGGAGCACCTTTGATTAGCTGGGCTCTTTTCTAGAAGCTGGGGACTGCAGCCAGGGAGACTTGGGATTTAATATAATCCAGCAGGAGGACAGAGCCTAAATAAGTAATTAACTGCAGTTGTAATTAATTACAAAAGAGACATGTAGGGTGTAAAGAGAGCATATGAAACTATATAACAATGTAAAAAATTTAGGAAAGGAAAAAAACTGATTAGGAACAGCATGAAGTTGATGAAATGAGTATATTTACAATCATAGGCTTATTGTAGACTTTATGGTTAAGCTGAAGAAACTGTGTGAAAAATGAAAATAATAAACTAATGACATTTGCAGGAGTGAAAAAACTTACATCTGTTTTCCCCAATCAGTTGCATCAATCAAGATATCTTTATGTCTAATTTATAAGGGGAATATTTGGAAAGCAGAAAGACCACAGAGGAATAATCTCCTAAAATCCTATCCCCCTTCTTGATTGATAATGCTATAAACAGTTTGTTGTTACAAACTGTTTAACTTTGTAGCATAGTTCAAATCATATATATTTTTTTCCTCTTTTTAAGACTCAAATGTAAGTTTCAAGGAAGACTACAGACAATATTTTACTTTGGTAATCAAAGCAATACTGATAAATTGCACCTTTGACAGTTGATCAGACATCAATCAAAGTTATTATACATACTCAGTTTGTAGGTGGAATTACAGTGATGGCCATTAAGGAGACGGGGTATGGTGAAGGAAGGGCTTTATAGTGTTTCATGGCCTGCTAAGTTACCAGGGACAAAGGCTGAAATAATATTCTATTTATCGTTACAATAACTCATCAAAAATGTAACATCTTGTTGCACTTGATCTCAGACTATTTAAAAAATAAACAGGATTAAAAATTTGTAACAAAATGAATTTTCCTTCTTTTGCATTAAATACAATCTATTTTTCTTTGTTTCTCTCTCATTCTCTACATTCATCATTATTACTAGACCCTACTGTGGAAATACATCATGGTAATATATCAGGTGTTACGATAAGAGTGTATCTGGAATGACTTGCCGACGTTTGCTTTAGAGACTGGTGACATAGAGGTCAATTGTAATAATTGATGCTGCCCTATTTGACACAAATAAAAGATTCATGTAATGATACAGTGGGAAAACAGAAAGGAGTTTGAACCATGGACATGAAACAAGAGCTGGAGAGGAAATGAAAGAATCCTTAGAGTTGTGGAAGGAACTAAACAGTTGATTCAAGGTCCCAGAAGATGCAGTCTGTAAAGCTAATCTCAGACTATGGAAGTCATGGGGATGGGGGTGGGAAGGAGAGTGTTACAGATACAAGACAGCATCCGTGTAGGTCCATAGATATCAGCTACAAACTCCAAGAGGATATTCACATAGACCATGATGTGTGCAGATATGCCCTCCACAATCTTTCCTGGTATCTTCAAACCCATCAGTTATTAACGTCAGAGGCAGCTCCCTGCTTTGAGATTTCCAGAGAGGTGGGAAGGGAGTGTAGCAAAACAAGTAGAGCAGATAGTCAGAATTTCAAATGCGTCACATACCGTTTTTCCAATGTAGATTCTAGTGATAAACCCAAGGTGGACTTTAGGTTGTCCATCTGTCTTATATCTAAGACATAAACTCTCCTTCATCAGTGAAACTTGGTAACGGGCAGTGGATTTTACTGGAGGACGCTAGAGAACATAAGTTAGAACCTTTATCAAAAGCCTAGTGATAAGAAGTGCAGTTGTGAAAAATTGAAGAATTCACTTTGGCTCATTGGTATCTTTCCAGTCAGAGGTCTGTGTGCTAGAACATCATTATTTGGCTCTTGGGCGAATGTGGCTTTTAAAAGACCACAAGTCAACATTTAAGGACATGACTAACAGTCAAGAAGAATTTGTGGCTTCTGCTGAAGGAGTAACTTCTGAAACTCTATGAAAAGAAAACTCCCATTTTCAGATGCTCAGAATGCTCCACTGCAAGTGAAATTGATTGTATGTATTTTAAGGACAATGGGAAATTTAAAGCTCATTACATTCCTCTATTTGCATTGGCTTCCGGGAAGCTCACTGCCAAATTTGTCATCCACCTCCAGCAGATGCAGAGGCCAGAAGTCCTTTTCGTCATACTAGTCTAGCCTACAGCTTTGCTGATATCTTATCATTATTTTCCCTTTGTTCCAGTTTCCTCTCCCACTAAAAAAAAACAAAAAAAAAACAAAAAAAACCTTCTCCAATGATATTATTGATCCAAGTGAAATATAAACAAATGCATGATTACAAGGTATAAAACTTCTCTATAAAGAGTAAATTCAGTAAATCTCAAAGATTAGTTTACATTTTAGGGTCTCATTGGAAGGAAAAGATTATTGTCTATCTCATTTACTATGTTAAATGTTTTATTTATAAATGATGTAATAGGAAATTATACCTATGTGTACAGGTCCACAACATCTTATCCCAATTCTAAAATAAAATACACTTGGAAAACATTTTCTTTTCTATTTTGCAGTGAGTTTGTTACAAAACATGACCCAAATCAATTTAAAACTAAAGCTCTTAATTTATCCAGTGTGTATTTAGGCAGTGTGTACACACTGTTTAGTTTCTCTGAGTAATAGAGTGTGTTTGACTCCAGGACACTGTTTTAGGCCTGTGCTATGGCATGTATGGGCACACTATTTCTTTTATAAAATCATAAAAATTATAACTGATACAAGTTATTTTGCATAAGGGATTGTGGGTTTGTACACAAATAGAATATTACTGTGAAGTTTCTGAAGACTACTGTTGTTACATGCTGAGAGCAATCTGAGGGGGGAGCTACCCTCCTCCTTATTTTTCTCTCCTTATTTTTAAGTCATGATAATTTTTAAGCAAAAGAAAGACCAGGAACTTTTTTCAGCATTCAAAGGATATTGTTCTTGTCTAGTTCTATGGCTTTAAAGACCACTTACCTTTCAGTATCCATAAAAACACCATACTTAACTTTTCATTGGGAGGACATGCTCCATTGCGTCTGTTTTGGTCATGAGATACCTGGTCCATGCAGACCAATCAGTCCAGTCAAATGTAGACCAGAAAGAAATAGCAATACAATCATAAGCCATAAATCAGTTGTCCTGTAGTGATTAACTGCTAAACTTCTACCAGTGGTGCTAACAATTTTCTAAGAAATGCTGTTACTATATAAGGAAACTTAAAGAGACATAATACTACAGCCATGCCATGCAGTGCGTGTGCTCAGCTGTGTCCAGCTTTTTGTGACCCCACAGACTGTAGCCCAGCTGGCTCCTCCGTCCATGAGATTTCCCACGCAAGAATACTGGAGTGGGTTGCCATTCCTTTCTCCAGGGGATCTTCCTGACCCAGGGATCGAGCCCACATCTTGTGCCTCCTGCATTGGCAGATGGATTCCTTTCCCACTGTACCACCTGAGAAGCCCATAATATTAATACAAGCTACTAAATTAGGAAAGGGTCATTTTTAAGAAATGGGGAGGGGTGCCACATTCAAACTTCTACATGTAGGGGGAGTGGGAGAACAGTTGCTTTTCATAATGGAAATACAACTTTTATTTAAAGAAACTTTTAAAAATTTAAACAATCATGTGCCCTAGGCGTTGTGCACAACACTTTACCTTTATTATTTCATTTAATCTTTACAGCATGCTTGAGTTAGATACCATTATTTGTGTTCCAATAGACTTGGAAGGTCATTAACTATTAACTGAAGGTCATTCAGTTAATAAATTAAAGAGACTTTTGAGTTTTTCAGAGTGCCTCCCTCAGGATCATTATGCTCTGCTAAATTTATTTACCTTTGCTATCTTTTGATGAAGGAGTGGGAAGCACAGACAGGAGAAGGAAAAGGTGGTGTAATTATGGCCATACAACTGGCTGTTGTTCAGTCTTTGATGAAAGTGTACCAGAAATGACATAGGTTCTTGACTCCTTAATGAAATATTTTGCTATTGTCTATCTAAAATGATGGACATATATGGAGTATGTTATGGAGGAGAAGAAAATTTATTTTGAAAGAAGAGAAACAAATAGTTAACTGTTTGTTAACAAATGTATTGGATCAGTGAGTAGTGCCTGGGATACACTGGGAAAAAGTATAGCTCATGTGATTTTTCATATGTGTCACAAGCTTTAGCCCATTATAGGTAGAGTACACTATTACATGTGCTGCAAATCCCTGTTCCTACATCCTCTTTACTGTGAGCCTAGAAAGTGAAGTGCTTGATTCCAAGTTTTCCTTGCAGCTAGAGGTATATGTGGGACCCAGTTCTGGCTAATGAATGGAAGTGGAAATTTGTTGGAGAAGACTTCTCTAAGTAAAAGGACAAGCTTCCTAAGGAGAGGTCCTTCAGACTTCTGTTTCACCTAAACTTGGATGTAGTTTCTGAATGTGTAGTAATTTGTCATGATAGAAAGAATCACAGAAATGCTCACCAGCCACTCCCTTTCTTCATAAACTCCCCATGGTTTAAGCTTTTGGTCAGTTATTCAGTTTCTTCCAACCCAGTCTACTCCTAATTGATGCAAGTGCCATTGTTTCTTTCCTGTTTTCTACAAACCATCAGTATATTATGCCTGGGTTTCGTTTCGGGAGTGCATGATCATAAAGGTTATATGGCAATTCTCAGTCCCCCGTGAACTCTGGATAGCTCCCGTGTTTCTGTTTAAGACACCATAGGTGATTCCTCTTTCCTGAGACAGGCCAGAGCCATCCCCTCCTGTGTGCCTTTGGGTAATGCTGTTGCTCCTGCTGGAAACCTTCAGGGTCATCCTGAAATGTTGTCCCCCTTGTGAAGTCTTGTCCGATTCTCTCAGGCTCAGTACTCATGCATATCCTCCCATATATCCCCTTA
Organism: Bos indicus x Bos taurus; assembly: GCF_003369695.1. Classification (NCBI taxonomy): domain Eukaryota; kingdom Metazoa; phylum Chordata; class Mammalia; order Artiodactyla; family Bovidae; genus Bos; species Bos indicus x Bos taurus. Next base: position 66,752,546 of record NC_040079.1, on the reverse strand, counting down.
ACAATCTGTTCTTATCTTTACTATAATGCTGATTCTTTGTTTGGTAATCACATATTTACTTTCGTGTTTTTACCATTAATCTGCGAGCTATTAGAGGTCAGGATTCATGTCATACATGTCAGACACACAACAGGTGCTCAGTAAATATTTTGTTGTTGATTAATTTTTTCCTCCTTTGATTCCCCCTGAAACTTTATTCTTACTTCTTTTTGGCACATGTCATTAACTTTTCTTACTTTTTAACTCAGTGAGTGTGCTACTTGGAGGCAAGGATTCTGCCTTACTTATCTTTGCATCTTGAACGTATTTTTAAGCTAAATTTATATTTGATGAATTGAATTGGGCTGTTAATAGTTAATATATTAAGCATATCTCAATTATCATGTTAATTGCTACTTCCCCTGGGGGTGGGGAGAGAAATGAGGGATGAACTGTAAGTATCCAGTTCACTGAAGGGGTTTTTAAAAATCTCTCATATTTAAGTTAAAAGTGAAAAATTAATTTGCTATAGAAAGAAACCCATTCCCACATTCCCTGATTCAGAAGTGTTTGAAGGATATAAAAGAAGAATCTGTTTTCAAGAACTTTCCAGTTTCCCCTCTCTAGTAGTCAATCCAGTTCAAGTGCAATTTAATAAGTTAATTGCAATATGTGATTGACAGAGGCAGGGGACAATGTCTGATGTGAGGACTTCTCTATAAAAAAAATTATGATAATAACTAAGGATCCTATTATTTCATTAAGAACTCTATGTCTTGGCTGATGCACAGCAAGACTTTCTCAAAAATCTACCTTAGAAGTGATTGATATCAAGCCTGTATTTGTCCATTATGTCACCAAACCAGAAATGGAGAAAATGTTGATCAAGATCAGTTTGAACCTTAACTCTTGTGAGCCTAAAGGTCTAAAATGGGAAAGAGTATCACGTGGTAATTTGGTTAAAGCTGTCTTTTATCTTGCCAGGTTTACTTAGGAACTGAAGCATAAGAAGGTAATAAGCAACCATGAAATTACCTAGATTAAAAACAAAAACAAAAACTTGTAAAAAAAAAAAAAGTTTCCATGATAAATAAGCAGAAAAGGGGGCAGGGGAGTGGAGGAAATGTTTCATTATGTAACAAAAATGAATTTAGAATAATAAAAATTTAAAAAACTCATAAATATGATTTTTTTTTAAAGTTGTCTTTCTGGAAACCAAGAGGCTTTAGTTTTAAGTATTTTGTTTCTGAATCAGAAATTGCAATAAAGCTGTGCATGAAGAATGCACTTATGTCTATTTTTTCACATTTTAGATAATAATTTGGTATTTACACCATTAAGTGTTATTTTTAAAAGTTGAATTATATTATTTCAATATTTGGTCGCCTTAAAGCAATATTCCTAAAGTGACTTTTCCTGTATACTAATTTTCAATAAAATGTTAAATGGTGGAATACTTCTTAAATTTTAACATTTTATATAGAGTTTAAGAAAACATTTTATTGAATGTGAAGCAATGGAGGAATATAAAAAGATTTTCAACATAGTAAAGTATTTTTTATTAAAAATAAAGGGAAAAAATAATATCGAATGGTACTTAAATGCAAAAATGAAATTACATCACAAAACTTTTCCTCCCTCCCAAGTAGATATATCTCATGTTTCATTTTACAGCAGGATAGTTGTTCATCTAACCTAAACATTTACAGTAACTGATTTATTCACCATTGAAAATCAAATCCATTGCAGCTCAGATAATTTCTCTGCATTAGGAAAATGAATAAATTAAAAAGTCGGCTTCAGCAATTTAGTCCTCAGCAATTTAGAGATTCTGCAAGCTCAGTAGATGTCAAAACCTGCTGATACCTAACAGAGTCAACTCCAAGTTTGTGTATCCCGGTCCACTCTACCTTTCCATCAGGCAGTACATGTGGAAATAGAAAAGCAGCTCTCTAATTAATCAAAGTCAGATGTGCCTGAACGCCTGGAGTTGCTGCTGATCCTTGTCCCAGCTTCTCCCATGTTCTCGCTCTATGTTTTTACCTTGAAAACTTCTGCTCTGAGCTGGGAATGCCTGAAGGGCTTGCACGGTAAGTCAATGTGAAATTATCTCAGCAGGAAGAAGTTGCTTTTCAGCTTAAATGATTTAAGGCAGCAATTTTTCACACTCTCAAACTCTGACAAACGCCCAGATTGCCTCTCATGTCTGACTTCAAAATATTCAAAGAAAAGCTATTTTTATTAAAAACACTCTAGAGAAAATTGTATGTCACTTGTTCTCTGATATAACTTCATTTCTCCTGACAGTGACAATTTTCACCTCAGTACAATTTCTTTATTTTTTCCAAAGCTAATTCTGCTTAATATTAGTATTTATACAAACTCTTATCAACTTGTCTCTGTGAAATATTCAAGGGTGTCAGGTAAATGTTGCTCACTGTCATTCATCTTCTTTGGGTGTTCAAAGTGATCAATCGATTTATAACTACACTTAGTTACTTTGGATATTATTGTTTTATTTGTAAGGGAGAACTTAACAGTTGTTAAAATCCCTTGTTTGATAAACCTGTTCCTGCAACAGCAAGGATTTCCAAACTTGATGACACGTGTCTGTTGCCAAAGATCATAAAAGTTTACATTAATAAATCTATTTGTTCTATGCCTTTAAATAAAGCAGGTAATACAGTGCATGTTTTGTCTTATGCAGCTTACATGTTAATAAGATTACAGCGGATGTCATATTGCACTGAAACATCACATTTGCTTTATTATGAATGCTGGCAGTGCAGAAACATCACATTATAATCACTTCAAAAAAGAAATATATTCTGCATATTTTCATATGTGTTTATAATTCCACTAAACCTCAGTAGAATCAAACTCAGTAGGGACAAGAATGACAGAAGGTTTAATGTTCCAGAGTCTGCTGAAATCTTGGTGCACTGATATATAGCAGGATGGTTAATATGTATAAGGTTACTTGTGACCTGTGACCTCAAAGCATATCTTCTGGCCTTATCACATTTCCATGAGAAAAAGTAACCAGCTGCTTGTGAATTTCCCACAAATATTTTGGAGCTTTTTTAAAGGGTTAATTCTGTTTCTCACTGTGAAAGCCTGAAGTAAAGTGTTTATGAAGGTAATATGAGCAGTAACCATTATCCAGGTACTGCAGCGATGGAACAAACTCCTTTTTTAAGTATATGTACCAATTTCCTGCAAGTATGCCTTTTATATTCCACTAAATGTTTCATTTCTAAATAAAACTGGATCATTTTTTATTTCATTTCTATCCATCATAAAGAAAAGGAAAGAATTACCTGGCAGCCTTCTTCACACACAGTGCTGGGGTCGCATCAGTGGAAGTACATCAAATACAGCAGGGAAGTATGTTTCATAAATTTCAGTGTTACAACAACGTAATACACAGCTCCAACATGAACACCCCTGCTCGAGAAGTTGTCATCTTTCCAGTCTGTGACTTGAAACATGTTTTTTTGTTTGGAAGCCACAGCTACTTTGATTTTGCTTAACTTCTTTAAGTTGTATCTACCATAGTTATCAGCTCACCAAAGGGAAAAATGATTTATGTTTTAAGACATACTTAAACATAATCTGTATGTTCCTCGATATTGAAACATTTTTAAGATAATTTTTGGATATATGATGAAATCTGTGAGTAGTTGATAGTTAACCTAAGTAATTGTTGAGAAGTCAAAACTTTACTGGCAAAGCAACTTTGTGTACACACACACACAGGCACATGAACATGCTTTTCAGAAGCTTTTAAAGTTTGTTATGTGTTAAAATTTACTTGACATTAAAAAAATGAGTATTCAATAAAAATGTTCATGATAAGTATATTATTTCTTCTGCATATTCAAAATAAGAAGCTGTGCTACAATATTGTTTAGGATTCTTATTTCTTATTGATAAATTCAAAATATGTTGTAATCATGAATTGGTTAAATGCTTTGTTTCTATTTTACAATGCATGCATACAGGTGGGAAGAAATCATAGGATTTGTTTCCTAACTAAAATATTTGCAACTTTATCTTATTGTATATTTTAGCTGCGTTATGGGAAAATAGAAATTGCTATTTGAAGTAAGATTATCTCATATATACCAATGAGATTATTATTGAGCCAAAGGAATTTACATTAAGCTGTATATTTTAATTTAAAAATGAGTCATTCTATATTCTTATTTATAAAATGATGCTATTTACAAAAGTACCTAATTTGATCATTTAAGATCTTAAGAAATTCCCTATTGAACATTAAAATAAATATTTTAATATCTATAAAGGGATATATAAATGATAATACACAAATATATGAACTAAATTTGTGTGTATTATCCATTTGTATATAATTTAGCCTTATACTGGTTGGTTCACCAAAACCATTCAGTGAAATATATTTAGTATTTTATATTTCAATTCTTTTAAAAATAAAATAAGGGTTTATTATTTAAATTTATGTTTTTATTTAATCCTTAGTGTTAAAGTGTATTGTATTTGAATAATTGTTTACGGAATATTTAAAATATGAAATGTAGTAAAAGTTGAAAACTTGGTAGAACACACACATGCATGCTCAGCCCTTATGTTTAGGTTAAGAACTAATTCAGCAGTGCCACTTTAAGCAATCCACAGAGTCTACCTTTGTCCCTGAATCTAGTCTAAACATTTTTGTAATACAAAAAAGAAATTATCTGGACTTTTTCAATGTGATCTATGCCAAGAAATCAAGGAAAGTGATAAAAGCTGAAAGAGAGAGTATGCATTAGTGAATATTTATATTGGCAAGATCTGAAAATTTTATAAAAGTAAAACAAACACAGAGGTTGCTTATTTCTGAAAGGAAATTGGCCTCACTGAATTTCTTTCAGGAAAACATTATTGCTCAAAATGATATAAATCTCTATTGCTATCTCTAGCAAATTAACTTGAAATGCTGGCAGTGCCAAGAAGGTGCATTAAGTTTTCTCTTGTTTACCTTTTCCTAATCACCATAAAAATCCTTAGTGAAACAATTATTCTTTAAACAATCAGGACAATATATCTCTATAAAGGAGAAAATCGATTTAACAACAAAACTAGATTTATCTCTATTGATCATGAGGCGTTCAGTGTAATTTTAGTGAATTATGCCTGGCTTTCATTTCCTAGCAGAAATTTTTCAGTGATGCTCGAAAGGCAAATTGCAAACCTACTGCTGTGGTCTTTTGCATGCTATTTACCTGTCCTAATCACTTCTTTAAAAAAAAAAAAAAAAAGACATATACAGGAGACTGAACCAAATATTTATTTTCTGTTACATGAAACAGTATAACTATTGTGTGTGCCTTATTTAATAGACTTACCTAGGAACCTGATATCATTTCTTTCAATTCATTAGTAAAGAAATCAGGTCTCTATAAAAGGATTCAGTGTTAACAAAACAAATCCAAGTTTATCTTATGAGAACAGAATTAGAAAGATTAAGAAGCAACATAATTTTTTCTTCTTAAATATGAGTTATTTTTAAAGATATTATTAACACTTTCATTTTAGCAACTTCTTGTCAAGCAAGAAGGAAACACAAAAGAACTGGAGGCAGATCAAGAAAGATTTAGTATTTGTACCGCTTGAAGACAAATATGAAAATATCAATGTTCCAAAAATATCTTAGAGATGTTATTTGTCATATTGTTATAAGTCATATTGGCTTATTTCTCTTTCAATAGAAATGAAAATACTCGAGCTAAATGTATTTGGTCAATGTAGTCATAGAATATTTCTTTCTGTGAAATATTGTACATTGTCCTCTTTTGCTGCAAGAATTAGAAAATTTTCTAAATAAGTCAGCCTTATTTAGAAAAGGGTAATTAAGAAATTCATGTTCATGCAAGAAGTTTAAGCAAGGAATATACCTAACCATAAAATTAAAGAAATTTCCTGTGTAAACCTTAAATCACATTTTAATAAACAAAATAATGCTATTATTCAGTCAGTAGATAATAATTTTCTTATTTTATAAATTGTAACTTTCGCTTTTATTATAAATAATGTAAATGATGTGCTTGCTAAATCAAATAAATGGAGGATAATACACTAAATTAACCCATGTGAAAGACTAACTCATTTTACTGTTGCTAAAATTTGAATTCACTAATTCAGATCAGTTCAGTTGTTGCCATGTATTCTTAACAAAGTCCATGCTCCATAGCTATTCAAAAAATCCAAAGTAATTTTTATTTTGTTACATTAATGATACCTCAAGCTATTTTCCATCACACTTAAAGACATTGGTGGTGTTTTGTGTATTCATGCAAATTAGTTCTAATAAAATTGCTGTATTCAATTCTAACTAAATTTATAAAAAACAGCTTATTAACATGAATAACATTCCAAAAAGTATCTAACATCAAAGGGGAACAGTTTATGACACATAAGAAAGGAAAAATTTTAATTTGAAATATTGAAGTTATATTCAAATGCAAAATAATCATCCTTTTTAAACCATTGACCATTAATTAAAGCAAAATTGACAGAATTAATTGAGTTTAAAATATTAAATGTGATATATAAAAGCATGTCTATTGAAAACCATACAAATCACCTAGACTAGCAAAATACGTCAAAATTGATCCCATAGATCTAGGCAGATTATAATCATATTTATAACATGTAACCCTTTGTTTAAAATTGATAATAGTAATATGAATGTATCATTATGATATTGAATTGCAGCTTTCAAATTAGACTAGTAAAACTTTTAGAAATAATATTTTCAATTTGTTTTCCTATGATATGAATAGCTAATCTAGGATATCATATTTTAGTGACGATTTCCCTGTTATAGGTACACAATCTTATCCTCAAATGTAAGTAAACTGAGCTAGTTGTATACATTGTTTCTTTTAGAGAAAAATGGAAAATACCTAGTGGTTTTCATAAAAGAGGTAGTTGCTAAACTGAATTTTAATAAACCAATAAAGTAATGTTATTGTTCAATAGGTAATAATTGCCTTTATATAAACTCAAAAATATTGTTTAGAGTGATTAATATACAATGCTCCATTATGCATCTGGGAGTGTTGATGCATAATTTTTAGTTCTAATGTTATTATGTAATTGAGAGAACATGTTCATTTGCTCTAATAACTACTAAGATGCACTTAATAAAATGAAATGTAATAATACTTGTAATTTAATCTATTCATGGAAGTAATTTTAAAAAGTCTACCACTTTCCTTAATGTGGATAACATTCATAATTTATAAAGTGTTGTGATGCAGAATTGACAATGCCATTGTTTTTTACACTTTGAGATGATTCTGCAGGCTTCGTATCATCTGCATACCAACCTCGGGATTATCAAGGGCAAACAAAAGATAATTAATACCAGAAACAGGCAAATGCAGGAGCTACTGACTGAGGGTTCTCATTTAATGTAAGACTTCTGAAAACCAGAAAATGAAATAACCATAGAAAAGCTTCTCTGAAAAAAATATTTCAATATTCTATTATTTATATAAACCTTGCCCCAATATCCCAGTTTGTAGAGGTATCTTATCAAAGAGTATAGTTTCAAGGTGGTATAGTCATCATCTATAATGGAGTTAGAAAATGTTACTTTTAAAGAGTGAATTTCAAATTATATATTTTATAATTTTAGTTTCCTTAATATAAGTTATAATCATTAATTTATTTATAATGTGTGTAAAAGCATGGAAAGCAAACTACTGCCATAATAACTTCTATTATGTTTTAACATTTACTAACAGGGTACAATAAAAAGGAAACAATTAGACTATTTCATACTTAGCTGTAGTTTATATAACATTATATACAGATATTATGTGTATAAATGTTGAATCTAAATCATTAAAATATTTATGTACGTGAAATAATGCTAGTAGCAGAGAATATGCTATGTTAACCCTGACTATAGTACTATCTTACTACTTAAGTGAAGTTATTTATATTTTCCAAACCAAATTCTCTTTAACTTTCTGTAAATTGCTATTCGTGTGATTCATATATATTGTGGGTATTTTCATTTTACACTACAATGCATAGCAATTGTCAAATGTTTTAAATACTGAACTTCTAAAGTTCTGAAATAATAATTATAAAATTATGTTTGAAATAAAATGACAGTTCATAACAAATTCAAGTATTAAAGACTTTTTAAAATGTTTAGGCTTCTATGATAAAGTATCATGTTATTAACAATTTTAACTGAAGTGGGTAAGTTAGTGACAAGTCTCAGAGTTTACAATTATAAAAGAAAAAAGAATCTTATTGGAATATGATGTTTTTTTCCCCATGGATATAATCACAGTTCAAGTCCTCTGGAAATAATTATGCATTTTGGAGCTCTGATATGATACAGTTGCTAGTTCATTTCCCAAACACCACCATTAAGTGGATATTCCATAAAAACTCTCATTGGCAATGTGATTGAGAAGGGTTTATTTCCTTTTAAGTTACTTTTTTTTCTTGTTTTATGTCAATACCAACTATTCTGCACAACTTTCAAAAGAGGTCAAAAGAGACTATATGTCATATTTAATTCTTTTCTACGTGGAGCCTGGGTTAACTGCACCATATGATTAACTTTTAAAGTATCAAGTCATTGTCTATAAAAGTATGCACAGTTAATAATAAAATAAATCTCTCTTATGCCACACAATTGTTAAATAGGTTGGTCCTATCTCCAGCTTCTTTCCTCCACATTTATTTTCCTATTGTTATGTCCCAGGGCCCATCTTCAGTTTTCTATCCCTTCAAGATAATCTTCTCATATTTCCCATTTAATGACCATGACAAAGCCTATCTTCAGTTACCATCTACTGTCCTGAAACTCTCTTCTAAAATTTAGGCCTAATCCAGGGGATCTTCCTAACCCAGGAATCAAACCAGGGTCTCATTATGAGCTCCCAAATGAGCGTGTGTAAAAATTTATCATTTACCTTTACTTTTACCACAACCTCCCCTGGTAGTTCATGTGGTAAAGAATCTGCCTGCAATGCAGGAGACCCTGGTTTGATTCCTGGGTTGGGAAGATCCCCTGGAGAAGGGATAAGCTACCCACTCTAGTATTCTTGGACTTCCCTGGTGGCTCAGACAATAAAGAATCCACCTGCAATGACTGACCTGGTTTGGATCACTGGGTTGAGAAGATCCCCTGGAGGAGGGCATGGCAACCCACTCCAGTATTCTTGCCTGGAGATTTTCGTGGTAGGCTACAGTCCATGGTGTTATAAAGAATCAGACATGACTGAGCGACTAAGCACAGCACAACCAGTGACATAAGCCTAGAATCTAGGAGTCATCCTGGATTTCTTTTCAGTCCTTATTAATTCAACCAAAAGTCCTACTATTTTACATCCTCAGGATATCATCTCTTCATTCCCACTGCAGCTTCTAGAATTTATCACTATTTCTTATCCTAATAGTTCTTTCCATCTTCAATTTTAAACACTTCCAATCAATTTTCTAAATCAAAAGTCAGCAAACTTTTCTATAAAGGGCCAAATAGTGGAAATTTCAGGACACACATCCAGTCTCTATTGGCAACTATCCAACTCTGTAAGTTGTAGCAGGAAAACAGCCATCAACACTAGTAAAAAGATAGACATGGCTGTGTTCCAAAAAAACTTTACAAAAAAAAGCAGATAGATTTGGCAGATAGGCTTTAGTTTTCTGACTCCTGATCTAAATTACTCCCAGAGTAAAATTTCTAAATGGCAAATCAGATCCCATTTCTAGCTTATTTACTCATCACTTTTCATCATCTGCAAAAAAATTCTAACCCCCTTGTGATGATATAAAGAATCTTTATGGTATTGTTTCTACTTTCCACTGCCACCCACACACTCTATATGTGTCCCTTTCCATCAATTTATAGTTGTCTAAATCATCATTCTTTATCTGTTTGTCTTTGCACAGGTTAGTCCTATTGTACAGGATAAAAGAATGTGCTTTATTATTAATTTTCTTGCTGTTATTTTCTACCCATGAGGATGAAGACCACGTTTTACTTACCTTTGTATCTGTTAGTTCAAGCAGATTGATACTTATTGGTGGTGACTTAAACAGTTTAAGTTAAATAATCACTGATTTCATTGCTTGATTATATGTCCAACTATATCAAATAAGTTGAGCTCTTCTTTTAATCATGTACTGATAAACATTAGTCTAAATCAAGGCACATAACAAGGCACATGACTGGCTTAACTGTTTCTACTAAAATGACCCAGAATTGTGCTAATTTGACTGAATGGAAATATTTTACTATAACTAAAGCTACAGTCTTCTTGATTTAACTGAAAAATACTTCAAGAAGATTTTAGTTACGTATGTATGGTTTTTCCTGTGGTCATGTATGGATGTGAGAATTGGACTGTGAAGAAGGCTGAGCGCTGAAGAATTGATGCTTTTGAATTGTAGTGTTGGAGAAGACTCTTGAGAGTCCCTTGAACTGCAAGGAGATCCAACCAGTCCATTCTGAAGGAGATCAGCCCTGGGATTTCTTTGGAAGGAATGATGCTAAAGCTGAAACTCCAGTCCTTTGGCCACCTCATGGGAAGAGTTGACTCATTGGAAAAGACTCTGATGCTGGGAGGGATTGGGGGCAGGAGGAGAAGGGGACGACAGAGGATGAGATGGCTGGATGGCATCACTGACTCGATGGACGTGAGTCTGAGTGAACTCCGGGAGTTGGTGAGGGACAGGGAGGCCTGGCGTGCTGCAATTCATGGGGTCGCAAAGAGTCGGACACGACTGAGCGACTGATCTGATCTGATGTATTTTAGTTACCTTCAGAAATGCCTTGTGGCAGTTAAAGATGGCCATATATTTTGACACATGTCCTGTTGAGATATAGAGTCTGTTTTTCTCTCTCCTAGAATCTGGGCTGGTCTATGACTGCTTTGATCAAGAGAGCATATTGGAAGTGATGCCATGCCATTGCTGGGCCCAGCCTTTGGAAAGGCTGGCAGTTCTGTCCTGATTCTTGGAGCCCCGAGCTGCATTTTAGAAAGTCCAGCTTTGTATAAGTTCACGCTGTAGCTGCAGAAACCGTGTGTAGAGGCACTGGGGCCACATGGAAGGAAAGAGTGGTCCTGTTGTGCTCTACTCTCCAGGCATACTTGTCAAGGTTATAGGGAGTAAGTGAACCTAAGTGGGACCTTCCAGAGCAGATCAGCCACTAACAAAATACTGCCAAGTGACTTCAGTTGATCCCTATGGAGTAGGAGAATTGTTCAGCCAAGACCTATCAAAATTTGAAAGAAAAGAAAGTCACTCAGTCGTGTCCAACTCTTTGCAACCCCATAGACTATACAGTCCATGAAATTCTCTAGGCCAGAATACTGGAGTGTGTAGCCTTTCCCTTCTCCAGGTGATCTTCCCAACCCCAGGGATCGAACCTAGGTTTCCTGCATTGCAGATGGATTATTTACCAGCTGAGCCACAAGGGAAGTGCAAGAATACTGGCGTGGGTAGTCTATCCCGTCTCCATTGGATCTTCCCAATCCAGGAATCAAACCAGGGTCTCCTGCACTGCAGGCGGATTCTTTACCAACTGAGCTATCAGGGAATATGAGCAGGTAACAATTTTTGACCCACACAATTATGAGATAGGATTAAATAGCATTTTGGAACACATGGTATATAGCAATAGATAACATAAAAAAGACATTTAAACATGTAAGATACATGAATTATAATTTGTAAGTAATGGCTGAAATTATAGGATTTCATACTGTGAAATGATTTTTATCCATGTACTTCATACAATCAATACATTATCTTAATCTAAAACAATTTCATTTCTCTATTTTAAGTAATCAAACTTGGATAAATAATAAGTTATTTACATGATCTTTTTATTCAAAATGAGGTTGTTTACCAAAAAATGTTTAGTGCATTTTATTTATTTAGAACTTTATCTTATTAAGCATTTGATGTAAAGTATTTTATTCAACTGATTCATATATACCCCTAAATTAATCCCATTACAACAGATATATGGGAAGCAGGGACTTGAAGAGGAGATGGCTTGCTTCAGATCACCCAGTGAAGATAGCAAATTAATACTAGAATCTGGAGTTTTCAGAATCAGTGTTCCTTTATCTTTTAATTTTATCCATGTTGTTTCTGGGGATTCTCAGGTGGTGCTAGTGGTAAAGAAGCAGCCTGCCAATGCAGAAGACACAAGCGATGCAGGTTTGATCCTTGGGTTGGGAAGATCTCCTGGAACAGGAAATGGCAACCTGCTCTAGTATTCTTTTTTTTTTTTTTTTAATTTATTTATCTTTAATTGAAGGGTAATTGCTTTACAGTATTGTGTTGGTTTCTGCCAAACATCAACATGAATCAGCCATAGGTCTACATATGTCCCCTCCCTCTTGAGCCTCTCTCCCACCTCTTCTCCCCATCCCACACTTCTAGGTTGTTACAGGCCCCACTTTGAGTTCCCTGAGTCATACAACAAATTCCCATTGGCTCTTTATTTTACATAAGGAAATGCATGTTTCAATATTGCTCTCTCCTTACATCCCACCCTTTCCTTCCTCCACACCTGGTGCCTGGAAAATCCTATAGACAGAGGAACCTGCTGGGCTACAATCTATGGGATTGCCAAGAGTCAGACACGATAGCACACATGCACACTGTCTAGTATCAAGCTGCCAATATCTGAAACTTCTATGCCAACATTTTATGTAAAGTCTGATACATATCTCAGGAAACACACCAAAACGTTTCCTTGAATTAACTCATGTGATATCTTCTAATGACAGTAGGGATCGTCTGTGTATACCTAGAGAACACTTTTGGTTTAATATTTGTTTTAACGCTAATGTATGAATGAGTAGGACTGTTTAAAGATTGTAATTATTAGGGAATTTAAAGCAGAAATTTAGTATGTATAAGCAGTATATTTGTATGTATAAGCATTTTATTTCCATGTTTGCTGAATATGAATTTCAGGATTCAAAAGTTCAGCACAATTTTCGCCACTATCAGTCTTTGAAACATACAAAACACTATACTCTCTGTACTATTTATATGCACAAGAATCAGCTGACATGTGAGTTAATCAACTATTGAAAGAAGTTGTTTTAGTGTTACAGATCTAAACTATAAATCTGTATTACCATCCAGTTTTCTTCTTAGGTTCTTTCTTTTTGCCTTAAAAATTCCTCCTAATATCCCTAATTATTTCCACTGTACCAATATTTTTAGAAAATTATATTCATTCTCATTGTTCATATTCCTCAAATATCAGTAGGTTATCATCTTTACCATTAAGCGCTGCGTAACCATGTTCTATCAAGTGAGATCCTGTAAGCTTTCTTCATTAATTACTGTCACCTTTTCTCTTAATCGTTTTGAATTTTTGAAACTTTCTTTAATTTGCCTTCTCAAATTGGGATACCTAAAATTAAACGTGCTATTCAGAGTTTTTCATTGTAGCCTTTCTCATTGCCTTACAGCATTAATCATAAGATTATTTACCTCTTTTAAGGGTTTCATTTTCAATGATGTCCTAGTTAAGATGCATTCAAAAAAATTAAAATGCCATAGTTGAAACACAAGCCTACAATTCTATATTGACTCTCTGAATAGTAAAACTTAACTGTGTGCTAAGACATCAATAGAGTGAGGTAATAAAAAAATTGAGAAAGATTTCTATGAAAGCTGAGAAATACCGGAGGTTTTCTGAAACAAAAATTTATGCATTGTTGTAGGCAAAGGATTGCATGCCAGGTCATTGACTTGTGTCAATCTTAGAGAAGTTGCTTTTTATTTAAATATTTCCAGAAAAGACTGACTGCCATAGGACAGTCGTTTGTGTGCATTATTGGGGAACGTACACATTTTAAAAGAATTTAAACTTAGCTCTGTCTTGTGTATATGAGTGCATGCATGTTTGTATAATGTATATAATTTTCCTTTGCTCAAGATAGTAAAAATAGTCACCCCAACTGGATAATATTACAAATAATAACAAGTGAAAATACAATTTTCTAACTAGTGATGAAGGCAAAAAATCCTTCCAGATATTTTCCCATGAAATATTGTACCTATACACTTAGTTACTTTGCCACTATAAAACTATTTCTTCAAGAGTTCTAATATTGAAATGCTGTTAAATATTTGGAAGTCTTTGAGAAACTGTACAGTATCTAACTAATAGTAGACAGAATGGATAAGCATTCCATTTTCTAGAAAAATAATTTTCAAAATATTCTGCCTACATCAAAACATTTTCTTACCTAAACATTTTTATACAGTTTTGCATTTGGGGGATGTTTTTCTTGAAATGCTTTCCTTTTGGGGGTGGTATTCATCTTGATAAGTAGTTTCTATTAACAATGATAAAACTACTGAAGAATAGAAAAAGAGATCTTAAAAAAGAAATCCAGATAAAACTATGAGGATATGTTATAAAAAACAAAAACAGTGCTTGCTAGATCATGAGCCGATTAATTAGAGAAGAAAACAAATTCTCCTTCTTTCATTCACTGAATCTTATATATGATTGTGCACCTACCTGAGTGGGGGCGCATGGAGGCCCGGAAGTCCTCTTTGTTCAGTCCTGGTTCTCATCAAACTTACCAGTAGTTGGATTCACCAGCATGAGAGTAGATTCTGGGTATGAAATCAAAAGAAGGAGGAAATATGAAGAACACCTCACAGAGAATAAATTTCATGAGGATAATGATTTTGTAAGATAAGAGCTAGACTTAATTAAGTATCATTACTGATTAAGCACTGTGGTAAGTACTTTCTGTGTATTAACTCATTTAATCATCATAACAATCCTAATTATTATGATTCTCATGTGATGGATGAAGAAGCTGAGACACAGAGAGGCTAGGTAATGTTCTACACTCTAACTGCTAGTATCGGAGTAGAGCTGGTAATTGAATCAGGAAGTCTGGTTCTGTCTGCCCTAATTACTCCAGTGATTCTCAAACATCAGAGTATATCCAAATCACTTGCAGAGCTTATTGGAACACTGATTCCTGGGCTCCATCCCCAGAGTTTCTGATTCATTATGTCTACAAAGCAGACCAAAACTTTACATTTCTAATGAGCTCCCAGGTAATTCTGATGCCTTTGGAGTGGGGACCACACCTTGAAAACCACTGTTTACACTATACTCCCTTTTAGGAGTTATTCTTGACAAGCCAGATAGCATATAATTTTAGGTTCTGTAAAATTTTGCTTTAAGGGATTTAAATGTTTACTTATATCAAAGCAAATAATGGATCAACTCAAAGAAATGGTGTACATTCTAATAAAGCTAACCATTAGAAAACATAATTGGGCACAGATTCATTCATTTGTAATCATTTATTTAATTGCAAATCATAGGTTTAGGGCTTGAAATACAGTGAAGGAAAATGTATTGGCCTTGCTCTCAAAAAATTCAGTCTAGGAACATGTATAAGCAAACAATTGAACAATAGTCTCATGAGTTTTGCAGTGGTCAGGCTGTGTGGATTGAAAGGGTCAGAAACAGTTTCACGGAGGAGGTTTTGAGTTGTCATAAAGTGCGAACAGAAGTTAACAGTGATATGCATTCTAGTGAAGAGGGTATACGCCAAGTTATGGAGATGAGAAAGGGCACATTGAATATTGGAAATTATTAAGAATCTGACTGACTACAGCTCAGGGTTGGAGCAAAGGAGAGGGAGGCTAAGTAAAATAAGATTAACATCAATATCTAGGAATATATGAAAGCATGGTGACTTCCTGGACTTTGGATGAGAAGTCATTAAGAGGTTTTAAGCAAGAGATGGGTTCAGTGGTGCTTCCTAGGAAGGTGACTGGCAAATGCAGAGTTAACAGTGAAAACCTAGAAACTGTTTGGAGATGACACTGTAGAACAAGTGTCCTTGTCCCTTAGCGGGAAGGAGTCCAGTCCAGGCATGAAAGGATATGGGAGTGATATAAAATAATGGCTGTGGGGTTGAATTAAAACAAGTAGGTTAGGAAAAAGGTCACATCTGAATGGTGCTATTTTAAGTGTTTGTATATTTTAATCCACATATTACTTGGAAGAAACCCTGCATCCATACTATTATTTATTTATTTATTTTTGGTACAGATAAGAAAACTAAGC